>NW_024376616.1:0-37470 GCF_016808335.1 Panicum virgatum
TAATGCAAAAGTTCGTGCCACGAAGTCGCGTTGTAATTTTTCGCAACCAACGCACCTGATCCACCCCATTTGACCCTAAACTCATGTTTTGGTGTGTTTCATAGTGTTTGGGTGTATTTGGGATCATTTCGTTATAACTGCAAGAAACTCGGTGCAATTAATACAAAAGTTCGTGCCACGAAGTCACGTCGGGATTTTTCGCAACGAACGCACCCAATCCGCCCCATTGGAGCCTAAACTAATGTTTCGGTCGTTTTTGTAATATTTGGGTGCATTTGGGATCATTTCGTAACTGCATGAAACTTGTTTCAAAACAGACAGAACAGGTGCAATTAATGCAAAAGTTTGTGCCACGATGTCACGTTGTAATTTTTCGCAACGAACGCACCTGATCCACCCCATTGGACCCTAAACTAATGTTTCGGTGTGTTTCATAGTATTTGGGTGCATTTGGGATCGTTTTGTAACTGCATGAAACTTGTTGCAAAACAAACTGAACTGGTGCAATTAATGCAAAAGTTCGTGCCACGAAATAGCATTGTAATTTTTCGCAACCAATGCACCTGATCCACCCCATTGGACCCTAAACTCATGTTTTGGTGCATTTCATTGTGTTTGGGTGCATTTGGGATCGTTTCGTAACTGCATGAAACTCGGTGCAAAACGGGGTAAGCTGGCGCAATTAATGCAAAAGTTCGTGCCACGAAGTCACGTCGGGATTATTTGCTACGAACGCACCCAATCCTCCCCATTTAACCCTAAACTAATGTTTCGATGCATTCGTAGTATTTCGATGCATTTGGGATCATTTCGTAACTGCATGAAACTTATTGCAAAACATACAGAACTGGTCCAATTAATGCAAAAGTTCGTGCCACGAAGTCGCGTTACAATTTTTCGCAACCAACGCACCTGATCCACCCCATTGGACCCTAAACTCATGTTTTGGTGTGTTTCATAGTGTTTGGGTGCATTTGGGATCATTTCGTAATAACTGCATGAAACTCGGTGCAATTAATGCAAAAGTTCGTGCCACGAAGTCACGTCGGGATTTTTTACAACGAACGCACCCAATCCTCCCCATTTAACCCTAAACTAATGTTTCGATGCATTCGTAGTATTTCGGTGTATTTGGGATCGTTTCGTAACTGCATGAAACTTGTTGCAAAACATACAGAACTGGTCCAGTTAATACAAAAGTTCGTGCCACGAAGTCGCGTAGGGGTTTTTTCGCAACGAACACACCCAATCCGCCCCATTGGACCCTAAACTACTGTTTCGGTCATTTTTGTAATATTTGGGTGCATTTGGGATCGTTTCGTAACTGCATGAAACTTGTTTCAAAACAGACAGACCAGGTGCAATTAATGCAAAAGTTTGTGCCATGAAGTCACGTTGTAATTTATTCACAACGAATGCACCAGATCCACCCCATTGGACCCTAAACTAATGTTTCGGTGTGTTTCATAGTATTTGGGTGCATTTGGGGTCGTTTCGTAAGTGCATGAAAGTTGGTTCAAAACATACTGAACTGGTGCAATTAATACAAAAGTTCATGCCACAAAAGTCATATTGTAATTTCTCGCAACGAACGCACCCAATCTACCCCATTGGACCCTAAACTAATGTTTCGGTCTGTTTTGTAATATTTGGGTGCATTTGGGATCCTTTCGTAATGGGATGAAACTTGTTGCAAAACAAACAGAACAGGTGCAATTAATGCAAAAGTTTGTGCCACGAAGTCATGTTGTAATTTTTCGCAACGAACGCACCTGATCCACCCAATTGGACCCTAAACTAAAGTTTCGGTGTGTTTCATAGTATTTGGGTGCATTTGGGATCGTTTCGTAAGTGCATGAAAATTGGTTCAAAACATACTAAACTGGTGCAATTAATACAAAAGTTCGTGCCACGAAGTCACGTTGTAATTTTTTGTTGCGAAAGCACCCAATCCATCCCGTTGTACCCTAAGCTAATGTTTCCGTCCATTTTGTAGTATTTCGATGCATTTGGGATCGTTTCGTAACTGCATGAAACTTGTTGCAAAACAAACTGAACTGGTGCAATTAATGCAAAAGTTCGTGCCACGCAATAGCATTGTAATTTTTCGCAACCAATGCACCTGATCCACCCCATTGGACCCTAAACTCATGTTTTTGTGCGTTTCATTGTGTTTGGGTGCATTTGGGATCGTTTCGTTACTGCATGAAACTCGGTGCAATACGGGGTGAGCTGATGCAATTAATGCAACAGTTCGTGACACGAAGTCACGTCGGGATTTTTTGCAACGAACGCACCCAATCCACCCCATTGGACCCTAAACTAATGTTTCGATGCGTTCATAGTATTTCGGTGCATTTGGGATCGTTTTGTAACTGCATGAATCTTGTTGCAAAACAAACTGAACTGGTGCAATTAATGCAAAAGTTCGTGCCACGAAATAGCATTGTAATTTTTCGCAACCAATGCACCTGATCCACCCCATTGGACCCTAAACTCATGTTTTGGTGCATTTCATTGTGTTTGGGTGCATTTGGGATCGTTTCTTAATTGCATGAAACTCGGTGCGAAATGGGGTGAGTTAGCACAATTAATGCAAAAGTTCGTGCCAGGAAGTCACGTCGGGATTTTTTGCAACGAACGCACCCAATCCTCCCCATTGCACCCTAAACTAATGTCTCGATGCATTCGTAGTATTTCGGTGCATTTGGTATGGTTTCGTAACTGCTGCAAAACATATAGAACTGGTGCAATTAATACAAAAGTTCGGGCCACGAAGTCGCGTTGTAATTTTTCGCAACCAACGCACCTGATCCACCCCATTTGACCCTAAACTCATGTTTTGGTGTGTTTCATAGTGTTTGGGTGCATTTGGGATCATTTCGTTATAACTGCAAGAAACTCGGTGCAATTAATACAAAAGTTCGTGCCACGAAGTCACGTCGGGATTTTTCGCAACGAACGCACCCAATCCGCCCCATTGGAGCCTAAACTAATGTTTCGGTCATTTTTGTAATATTTGGGTGCATTTGGGATCATTTCGTAACTGCATGAAACTTGTTTCAAAACAGACAGAACAGGTGCAATTAATGCAAAAGTTTGTGCCACGAAGTCACGTTGTAATTTTTCGCAACGAACGCACCTGATCCACCCCATTGGACCCTAAACTAATGTTTCGGTGTGTTTCATAGTATTTGGGTGCATTTTGGATCGTTTCGTAACTGCATGAAACTTGTTGCAAAACAAACTGAACTGGTGCAATTAATGAAAAAGTTCGTGCCACGAAATAGCATTGTAATTTTTCGCAACCAATGCAACTGATCCACCCCATTGGACCCTAAACTCATGTTTTGGTGCATTTCATTGTGTTTGGGTGCATTTGGGATCGTTTCGTAACTGCATGAAACTCGGTGCAAAACGGGGTGAGCTGGCGCAATTAATGCAAAAGTTCGTGCCACTAAGTCACATCGGGATTTTTTGCTACGAACGCACCCAATCCTCCCCATTTAACCCTAAACTAATGTTTCGATGCATTCGTAGTATTTCGATGCATTTGGGATCGTTCGTAACTGCATGAAACTTATTGCAAAACATACAGAACTGGTCCAATTAATGCAAAAGTTCGTGCCACGAAGTCGCGTTACAATTTTTCGCAACCAACGCACCTGATCCACCCCATTGGAACCCAAACTCATGTTTTAGTGTGTTTCATAGTGTTTGGGTGCATTTGGGTCATTTCGTAATAACTGCATGAAACTCGGTGCAATTAATACAAAAGTTCGTGCCACGAAGTCACATCGGGGTTTTTCGCAACGAACACACCCAATCCGCCCCATTGGACCCTAAACTACTGTTTCGGTCGTTTTTGTAATGTTTGGGTGCATTTGGGATCGTTTCGTAACTGCATGAAACTTGTTTCAAAACAGACAGACCAGGTGCAATTAATGCAAAACTTTGTGCCATGAAGTCACGTTGTAATTTATTTGCAACGAACGCACCGGATCCACCCCATTGGACCCTAAACTAATGTTTCGGTGTGTTTCATAGTATTTGGGTGCATTTGGGGTCGTTTCGTAAGTGCATGAAAGTTGGTTCAAAACATACTGAACTGGTGCAATTAATACAAAAGTTCATGCCACAAAGTCACGTTGTAATTTCTCGCAACGAACGCACCCAATCTACCCCATTGGACCCTAAACTAATGTTTCGGTCTGTTTTGTAATATTTGGGTGCATTTGGGATCCTTTCGTAATGGGATGAAACTTGTTGCAAAACAAACAGAACAGGTGCAATTAATGCAAAAGTTTGTGCCACGAAGTCATGATGTAATTTTTCGCAACGAACGCACCTGATCCACCCCATTGGACCCTAAACTAAAGTTTCTGTGTGTTTCATAGTATTTGGTTGCATTTGGGATCGTTTCGTAAGTGCATGAAAATTGGTTCAAAACATACTAAACCGGTGCAATTAATACAAAAGTTCGTGCCACGAAGTCACGTTGTAATTTTTTGTAGCGAAAGCACCCAATCCATCCCGTTGTACCCTAAACTAATGTTTCCGTCCATTTTGTAGTATTTCGATGCATTTGGGATCGTTTCGTAACTGCATGAAACTTGTTGCAAAACAAACTGAACTGGTGCAATTAATGCAAAAGTTCATGCCACGCAATAGCATTGTAATTTTTCGCAACCAATGCACCTGATCCACCCCATTGGACCCTAAACTCATGTTTTGGTGCGTTTCATTGTGTTTGGGTGCATTTGGGATCGTTTCGTTACTGCATGAAACTCGGTGCAATACGGGGTGAGCTGATGCAATTAATGCAACAGTTCGTGACACGAAGTCACGTCGGGATTTTTTTCAACGAACGAACCCAATCCACCCCATTGGACCCTAAACTAATGTTTCGATGCGTTCATAGTATTTCGGTGCATTTGGGATCGTTTTGTAACTGCATGAATCTTGTTGCAAAACAAACTGAACTGGTGCAATTAATGCAAAAGTTCGTGCCACGAAATAGCATTGTAATTTTTCGCAACCAATGCACCTGATCCACCCCATTGGACCCTAAACTCATGTTTTGGTGCATTTCATTGTGTTTGGGTGCATTTGGGATCGTTTCGTAACTGCATGAAACTCGGTGCGAAATGGGGTGAGTTGGCGCAATTAATGCAAAAGTTCGTGCCAGGAAGTCACGTCGGGATTTTTTGCAACAAACGCACCCAATCCTCCCATTGGACCCCAAACTAATGTTTCGATGCATTCGTAGTATTTCGGTGCATTTGGTATGGTTTCGTAACTGCTGCAAAACATACAGAACTGGTGCAATTAATGCAAAAGTTCGTGCCACGAAGTCGCGTTGTAATTTTTCGCAACCAACGCACCTGATCCACCCCATTTGACCCTAAACTCATGTTTTGGTGTGTTTCATAGTGTTTGGGTGCATTTGGGATCATTTCGTTATAACTGCAAGAAACTCGGTGCAATTAATACAAAAGTTCGTGCCACGAAGTCACGTCGGGATTTTTCGCAACGGACGCACCCAATCCGCCCCATTGGAGCCTAAATTAATGTTTCGGTCGTTTTTGTAATATTTGGGTGCATTTGGGATCATTTCGTAACTGCATGAAACATGTTTCAAAACAGACAGAACATGTGCAATTAATGCAAAAGTTCGTGCCACGAAGTCACGTCAGGATTTTTTGCTACGAACGCACCCAATCGTCCCCATTTAACCCTAAACTAATGTTTCGATGCATTCGTAGTATTTTGGTGCATTTGGGATCGTTTTGTAACTGCATGAAACTTGTTGCAAAACATACAGAACTGGTGCAATTAATGCAAAAGTTCGTGCCACGAAGTTGCGTTGTAATTTTTCGCAACCAACGCACCTGATCCACCCCATTGGACCCTAAACTCATGTTTTGGTGTGTTTCATAGTGTTTAGGTGCATTTGGGATCATTTCGTAATAACTGCATGATACTCGGTGCAATTAATACAAAAGTTCGTGCCACGAAGTCACGTCGGGATTATTCGCAATGAACACACCCAATCTGCCCCATTGGACCCTGAACTAATGTTTCGGTCGTTTTTGTAATATTTGGGTGCATTTGGGATCGTTTCGTAACTGCATGAAACTTGTTTCAAAACAGACAGACCAGGTGCAATTAATGCAAAAGTTTATGCCATGAAGTCACGTTGTAATTTATTCGCAACGAACGCACCGGATCGACCCCATTGGACCCTAAACTAATGTTTCGGTGTGTTTCATAGTATTTGGGTGCATTTGGGGTCGTTCCGTAAGTGCATAAAAGTTGGTTCAAAACATACTGAACTGGTGCAATTAATACAAAAGTTCATGCCACAAAGTCACGTTGTAATTTCTCACAACGAACGCACCCAATCTACCCCATTGGACCCTAAACTAATGTTTCGGTCTGTTTTGTAATATTTGGGTGCATTTGGAATTGTTTCGTAATGGGATGAAACTTGTTGCAAAACAAACAGATCAGGTGCAATTAATGCAAAAGTTTGTGCCCAAACTCATGTTGTAATTTTTCGCAACAAACGCACCTGATCCACCCCATTGGACCCTAAACTAAAGTTTCGGTGTGTTTCATAGTATTTGGGTGCATTTGGGATCGTTTCGTAACTGCATGAAAATTAGTTCAAAACATACTAAACTAGTGCAATTAATACAAAAGTTTGTGCCACAAAGTCACGTTGTAATTTTTTGTAGCGAAAGCACCCAATCCATCCCGTTGTACCCTAAACTAATGTTTCCGTCCGTTTTGTAGTATTTCGATGCATTTGGGATCGTTTCGTAACTGCATGAAACTTGTTGCAAAACAAACTGAACTGGTGCAATTAATGCAAAAGTTCGTGCCACGCAATAGCATTGTAATTTTTCGCAACCAATGCACCTGATCCACCCCATTGGACCCTAAACTCATGTTTTGGTGCGTTTCATTGTGTTTGGGTGCATTTGGGATCGTTTCGTTACTGCATGAAACTCGGTGCAATACGGGGTGAGTTGATGCAATTAATGCAACAGTTCGTGACACGAAGTCACGTCGGGATTTTTTTGCAACAAACACACCCAATCCACCCCATTGGACCCTAAACTAATGTTTCGATGCGTTCATAGTATTTCGGTGCATTTGGTATGATTTCGTAACTGCTGCAAAACATACAGAACTGGTGCAATTAATGCAAAAGTTCGTGCCACGATGTCGCGTTGTATTTTTTCGCAACCAACACACCTGATCCACCCCATTTGACCCTAAACTCATGTTTTGGTGTGTTTCATAGTGTTTGGGTGCATTTGGGATCATTTTGTTATAACTGCAAGAAACTCGGTGCAATTAATACAAAAGTTCGTGCCACGAAGTTACGTCGGGATTTTTCGCAACGAACGCACCCAATCCACCCCTTTGGAGCCTAAACTAAAGTTTTGGTCATTTTTGTAATATTTGGGTGCATTTGGGATCGTTTCGTAACTGCATGAAACTTGTTTCAAAACAGACAGAACAGGTGCAATTAATGCAAAAGTTTGTGCCACGAAGTCACATTGTAATTTTTCGTAACGAACGCACCTGATCCACCCCATTGGACCCTAAATTAATGTTTCGGTGTGTTTCATAGTATTTGGGTGCATTTGGGATCGTTTCGTAAGTGCATGAAAGTTGGTTCAAAACATACTGAACTGGTGCAATTAATACAAAAGTTCGTGCCACAAAGTCACGTTGTAATTTTTTGTAGCGAAAGCAATCCACCCCGTTGTACCCTAAACTAATGTTTCCGTCCGTTTCGTAGTTTTCGGTGCATTTGGGATCGTTTCGTAAATGCATGAAACTTGTTGCAAAACAAACTGAACTGGTGCAATTAATGCAAAAGGTCGTGTCACGCAATAGCATTGTAATTTTTCGCAACCAACACACCTGATCCACCCCATTGGACCCTAAAATCATGTTTTGGTGCGTTTCATTTTGTTTCGGTGCATTTGGGATCGCTTCGTAATTGCATGAAACTCGGTGCAAAGCGGGATGAGCTGATGCAATTAAAGCAAAAGTTCGTGACACGAGGTCACGTCGGTATTTTTTGCAACGAACACACCCAATCCACCCCATTGGACCCTAAACTAATGTTTCGATGCGTTCATAGTATTTCGGTGCAATTGGGATCGTTTGGTAACTGCATGAAACTTGTTGCAAAACAAACTGAGCTGGTGCAATTAATGCAAAAGTACGTGCCACGAAATAGCATTGTAATTTTTCGCAACCAATGCACCTGATCCACCCCATTGGACCCTAAACTCATGTTTTGGTGCATTTCATTGTGTTTGGGTGCATTTGGGATCGTTTCGTAACTGCATGAAACTCGGTGCAAAACGGGGTGAGTTGCGCAATTAATGCAAAACTTCGTGCCACGAAGTCACGTCGGGATTTTTTTGCTACGAACGCACCCAATCCTCCCCATTTAACCCTAAACAAATGTTTCGATGCATTCGTAGTATTTCGGTGCATTTGGGATCGTTTCGTAACTGCATGAAACTTGTTGCAAAACAAACTGAACTGGTGCAATTAATGCAAAAGTTCGTGCCACGCAATAGCATTGTAATTTTTGGCAACCAACGCACATGATCCACCCCATTGGACCCTAAACTAATGTTTCGGTGTGTTTCATAGTATTTGGGTGCATTTGGGATCGTTTCGTAACTGCATGAAACTAGTTGCAAAACAAACTGAACTGGTGCAATTAATGCAAAAGTTCGTGCCACGAAATAGCATTGTAATTTTTCGCAACCAATGCACCTGATCCACCCCATTGGACCCTAAACTCATGTTTTGGTGCATTTCATTGTGTTTGGGTGCATTTGGGATCGTTTCGTAACTGCATGAAACTCGGTGCAAAATGGGTGAGTTGCGCAATTATTGCAAAACTTCGTGCCACGAAGTCACGTCGGCATTTTTTTGCTACGAACGCACCCAATCCTCCCCATTTAACCCTAAACTAATGTTTCGATGCATTCGTAGTATTTCGGTGCATTTGGGATCGTTTCGTAACTGCATGAAACTTGTTGCAAAACATACAGAACTGGTCCAATTAATGCAAAAGTTCGTGCCACGAAGTCGAGTTGCAATTTTTCGCAACCAACGCACCTGATCCACCCCATTGGACCCTAAACTCATGTTTTGGTGTGTTTCATAGTATTTGGGTGCATTTGGGATCATTTCGTAATAACTGCATGAAACTCGATGCAATTAATACAAAAGTTCGTGCCACGAAGTCACGTCGGGATTTTTCGCAACGAACACACCCAATCCGCACCATTGTACCCTAAACTAATGTTTCGGTCATTTTTGTAATATTTGGGTGCATTTGGGATCGTTTTATAACTGCATGAAACTTGTTTCAAAACAGACAGACCAGGTGCAATTAATGCAAAAGTTTGTGCCACGAAGTCACATAATTTTTCGCAATGAACGCCCCTGATCCACCCCATTGGACCCTAAACTAATGTTTCGGTGTGCTTCATAGTATTTGGGTGCATTTGGGATCGTTTCGTAACTGCATGAAACTCGGTGCAAAACGGGGTGAGCTGGCGCAATTAATGCAAAAGTTGGTGCCACGAAGTCACATCGGGATTTTTTGCTACGAACGCACCCAATCCTCCCCATTTAACCCTAAACTAATGTTTCGATGCATTCGTAGTATTTCGGTGCATTTGGGATCGTTTCGTAACTGCATGAAACTTGTTGCAAAACATATAGAACTGGTCCAATTAATGCAAAAGTTCATGCCACGAAATCGCATTGCAATTTTTCGCAACCAACGCACCTGATCCACCCCATTGGACCCAAACTCATGTTTCGGTGTGTTTCATAGTGTTTGGGTGCATTTGGGTCATTTAGTAATAACTGCATGAAACTCGGTGCAATTAATACAAAAGTTCGTGCCACGAAGTCACATCGGGATTTTTCGCAACGAACACATCCAATCCACCCCATTGGACCCTAAACTAATGTTTCGGTCATTTTTGTAATATTTGGGTGCATTTGGGATCGTTTCGTAACTGCATGAAACTTGTTTCAAAATAGACAGACCAGGTGCAATTAATGCAAAAGTTTGTGCCACAAAGTCACGTTGTAATTTTTTGCAACGAATGCCCCTGATCCATCCCATTGGACCCTAAACTAATGTTTCGGTGTGTTTCATAGTATTTGGGTGCATTTGGGATCGTTTCGTAACTGCATGAAACTTGTTGCAAAACAAACTGAACTGGTGCAATTAATGCAAAAGTTCATGCCACGAAATAGCATTGTAATTTTTCGCAACCAATGCACCTGATCCACCCCATTGGACCCTAAAATCATGTTTTGGTGCATTTCATTGTGTTTGGGTGCATTTGGGATCGTTTCGTAACTGCATGAAACTCGGTGCAAAACGGGGCGAGCTGGCGCAATTAATGCAAATGTTTGTGCCACGAAGTCACGTCGGGATTTTTTGCTACGAACGCACCCAATCCTCCCCATTTAACCCTAAACTAATGTTTCGATGCATTCGTAGTATTTCGGTGCATTTGGAATCGTTTCATAACTGTATGAAACTTGTTGCAAAACATACAGAACTGGTCCAATTAATGCAAAAGTTCGTGCCACGAAGTCGCGTTGCAATTTTTCGCAAACAACGCACCTTATCCACCCCATTGGACCCTAAACTCATGTTTTGGTGTGTTTCATTGTGTTTGGGTGCATTTGGGATAGTTTCGTAACTGCATGAAACTTGTTGCAAAACAAACTAAACTGGTGCAATTAATGCAAAAAAGTTCGTGCCATGAAGTCGAGTTGTAATTTTTCACAACCAAAGCTCCTGATCCACCCCATTGGACCCTAAACTCATGTTTTGGTGTGTTTCATAGTGTTTGGGTGCATTTGGGTCATTTCGTAATAACTGCATGAAACTCGGTGCAATTAATACAAAAGTTCGTGCCACGAAGTCACATCGGGATTTTTCGCAACGAACACATCCAATCCGCCCCATTGGACCCTAAACTAATGTTTCGATCGTTTTTTTAATATTTGGGTGCATTTGCGATCATTTCGTAACTGCATGAAACTTGTTTCAAAACAGACAGACCAGGTGCAATTAATGCAAAATTTTGTGCCACGAAGTCACGTTGTAATTTTTCGCAACGAACACCCCTGATCCACCCCATTGGACCCTAAACTAATGTTTCGGTGTGTTTCATAGTATTTGGGTGCATTTGGGATCGTTTTGTAACTGCATGAAACTTGTTGCAAAACAAACTGAACTGGTGCAATTAATGCAAAAGTTCGTGCCACGAAATAGCATTGTAATTTTTCGCAACCAATGCACCTGATCCACCCCATTGGACCCTAAACTCATGTTTTGGTGCATTTCATTGTGTTTGGGTGCATTTGGGATCGTTTCGTAACTGCATGAAACTCGGTGCAAAATGGGGTGAGCTAGCGCAATTAATGCAAATGTTCGTGCCACGAAGTCACGTCGGGATTTTTTGCTACGAACGCACCCAATCCTCCCCTTTTAACCCTAAACTAATGATTCGATGCATTCGTATTATTTCGGTGCATTTGGGATCGTTTCATAACTGTATGAAACTTGTTGCAAAACATACAGAACTGGTCCAATTAATGCAAAAGTTCGTGCCACGAAGTCGCGTTGCAATTTTTCGCAACGAACGCACCGGATCCACCCCATTGGACCCTAAACTCATGTTTTGGTGTGTTTCATAGTGTTTGAGTGCATTTGGGATCGTTTCGTAACTGCATGAAACTTGTTGCAAAGCAAACTGAACTGGTGCAATTAATGCAAAAGTTCGTGCCACGCAATAGCATTGTAATTTTTCGCAACCAACGCACCTGATCCACCCCATTGGACCCTAAACTAATGTTTCGGTCGTTTTTGTATTATTTGGGTGCATTTGGGATCGTTTCGTAGCTGCATGAAACATGTTTCAAAACAGACATACCAGGTGCAATTAATGCAAAAGTTTGTGCCACGAAGTCACGTTGTAATTTTTCACAATGAACGCACCTGATCCACCCCATTGGACCCTAAACTAATGTTTCGGTGTGTTTCATAGTGTTTGGGTGCATTTGGGATCGTTTCGTAACTGCATGAAACTTGTTGCTAAACAAACTGAACTGGTGCAATTAATGCAAAAGTTCGTGCCACGAAATAGCATTGTAATTTTTCGCAACCTAATGCACCTGATCCACCCCATTGGACCCTAAACTCATGTTTTGGTGCATTTCATTGTGTTTGGGTGCATTTGGGATCGTTTCGTAACTGCATGAAACTCGGTGCAAAACGGGGTGAGCTGGCGCAATTAATGCAAAAGTTGGTACCACGAAGTCACATCGGGATTTTTTGCTACGAACGCACCCAATCCTCCCCATTTAACCCTAAACTAATGTTTCGATGCATTCGTAGTATTTCGGTGCATTTGGGATCGTTTCGTAACTGCATGAAACTTGTTGCAAAACATATAGAACTGGTCCAATTAATGCAAAAGTTCATGCCACGAAATCGCATTGCAATTTTTCGCAACCAACGCACCTGATCCACCCCATTGGACCCAAACTCATGTTTCGGTGTGTTTCATAGTGTTTGGGTGCATTTGGGTCATTTCGTAATAACTGCATGAAACTCGGTGCAATTAATACAAAAGTTCGTGCCACGAAGTCACATCGGGATTTTTCGCAACGAACACATCCAATCCACCCCATTGGACCCTAAACTAATGTTTCGGTCATTTTTGTAATATTTGGGTGCATTTGGGATCGTTTCGTAACTGCATGAAACTTGTTTCAAAATAGACAGACCAGGTGCAATTAATGCAAAAGTTTGTGCCACAAAGTCACGTTGTAATTTTTTGCAACGAATGCCCCTGATCCATCCCATTGGACCCTAAACTAATGTTTCGGTGTGTTTCATAGTATTTGGGTGCATTTGGGATCGTTTCGTAACTGCATGAAACTTGTTGCAAAACAAACTGAACTGGTGCAATTAATGCAAAAGTTCGTGCCACGAAATAGCATTGTAATTTTTCGCAACCAATGCACCTGATCCACCCCATTGGACCCTAAAATCATGTTTTGGTGCATTTCATTGTGTTTGGGTGCATTTGGGATCGTTTCGTAACTGCATGAAACTCGGTGCAAAACGGGGCGAGCTGGCGCAATTAATGCAAATGTTTGTGCCACGAAGTCACGTCGGGATTTTTTGCTACGAACGCACCCAATCCTCCCCATTTAACCCTAAACTAATGTTTCGATGCATTCGTAGTATTTCGGTGCATTTGGAATCGTTTCATAACTGTATGAAACTTGTTGCAAAACATACAGAACTAGGTCCAATTAATGCAAAAGTTCGTGCCACGAAGTCGCGTTGCAATTTTTCGCAAACAACGCACCTGATCCAACCCATTGGACCCTAAACTCATGTTTTGGTGTGTTTCATTGTGTTTGGGTGCATTTGGGATAGTTTCGTAACTTGCATGAAACTTGTTGCAAAACAAACTAAACTGGTGCAATTAATGCAAAAAGTCGTGCCACGAAGTCGAGTTGTAATTTTTCGCAACCAAAGCACCTGATCCACCCGATTGGACCCTAAACTCATGTTTTGGTGTGTTTCATAGTGTTTGGGTGCATTTGGGTCATTTCATAATAACTGCATGAAACTCGGTGCAATTAATACAAAAGTTCGTGCCACGAAGTCACATCGGGATTTTTCGCAACGAACACGTCCAATCCGCCCCATTGGACCCTAAACTAATGTTTCGGTCGTTTTTGTAATATTTGGGTGCATTTGCGATCATTTCGTAACTGCATGAAACTTGTTTCAAAACAGACAGACCAGGTGCAATTAATGCAAAATTTTGTGCCACGAAGTCACGTTGTAATTTTTCGCAACGAACACCCCTGATCCACCCCATTGGACCCTAAACTAATGTTTCGGTGTGTTTCATAGTATTTGGGTGCATTTGGGATCGTTTTGTAACTGCATGAAACTTGTTGCAAAACAAACTGAACTGGTGCAATTAATGCAAAAGTTCGTGCCACGAAATAGCATTGTAATTTTTCGCAACCAATGCACCTGATCCACCCCATTGGACCCTAAACTCATGTTTTGGTGCATTTCATTGTGTTTGGGTGCATTTGGGATCGTTTCGTAACTGCATGAAACTCGGTGCAAAATGGGGTGAGCTGGCGCAATTAATGCAAATGTTCGTGCCACGAAGTCACGTCGGGATTTTTTGCTACGAACGCACCCAATCCTCCCCATTTAACCCTAAACTAATGATTCGATGCATTCGTATTATTTCGGTGCATTTGGGATCGTTTCATAACTGTATGAAACTTGTTGCAAAACATACATAACTGGTCCAATTAATGCAAAAGTTCGTGCCACGAAGTCGCGTTGCAATTTTTCGCAACGAACGCACCGGATCCACCCCATTGGACCCTAAACTCATGTTTTGGTGTGTTTCATAGTGTTTGGGTGCATTTGGGATCGTTTCGTAACTGCATGAAACTTGTTGCAAAACAAACTGAACTGGTGCAATTAATGCAAAAGTTCGTGCCACGCAATAGCATTGTAATTTTTCGCAACCAACGCACCTGATCCACCCCATTGGACCCTAAACTAATGTTTCGGTCGTTTTTGTATTATTTGGGTGCATTTGGGATCGTTTCGTAACTGCATGAAACATGTTTCAAAGCAGACAGACCAGGTGCAATTAATGCAAAAGTTTGTGCCACGAAGTCACGTTGTAATTTTTCACAATGAACGCACCTGATCCACCCCATTGGACCCTAAACTAATGTTTCGGTGTGTTTCATTGTGTTTGGGTGCATTTGGGAACATTTCGTAACTGCATGAAACTTGTTGCTAAACAAACTGAACTGGTGCAATTAATGCAAAAGTTCGTGCCACGAAATAGCATTGTAATTTTTCGCAACCAATGCACCTGATCCACCCCATTGGACCCTAAACTCATGTTTTGGTGCATTTCATTGTGTTTGGGTGCATTTGGGATCGTTTCGTAACTGCATGAAACTCGGTGCAAAACGGGGTGAGCTGGCGCAATTAATGCAAAAGATGGTGCCACGAAGTCACATCGGGATTTTTTGCTACGAACGCACCCAATCCTTCCCATTTAACCCTAAACTAATGTTTCGATGCATTCGTAGTATTTCGGTGCATTTGGGATCGTTTCGTAACTGCATGAAACTTGTTGCAAAACATATAGAACTGGTCCAATTAATGCAAAAGTTCATGCCACGAAATCGCATTGCAATTTTTCGCAACCAACGCACCTGATCCACCCCATTGGACCCAAACTCATGTTTCGGTGTGTTTCATAGTGTTTGGGTGCATTTGGGTCATTTCGTAATAACTGCATGAAACTCGGTGCAATTAATACAAAAGTTCGTGCCACGAAGTCACATCGGGATTTTTCGCAACGAACACATCCAATCCACCCCATTAGACCCTAAACTAATGTTTCGGTCGTTTTTGTAATATTTGGGTGCATTTGGGATCGTTTCGTAACTGCATGAAACTTGTTTCAAAATAGACAGACCAGGTGCAATTAATGCAAAAGTTTGTGCCACAAAGTCACGTTGTAATTTTTTGCAACGAACGCCCCTGATCCATCCCATTGGACCCTAAACTAATGTTTCGGTGTGTTTCATAGTATTTGGGTGCATTTGGGATCGTTTCGTAACTGCATGAAACTTGTTGCAAAACAAACTGAACTGGTGCAATTAATGCAAAAGTTCGTGCCACGAAATAGCATTGTAATTTTTTGTAGCGAAAGCACCCAATCCACCCCGTTGTACCCTAAACTAATGTTTCCATCCGTTTCGTAGATTTCGGTGCATTTGGGATCGTTTCGTAACTGCATGAAACTTGTTGCAAAACAAACTGAATTGGTGCAATTAATGCAAAAGTTCGTGCCACGAAATAGCATTGTAATTTTTCGCAACCAATGCACCTGATCCACCCCATTGGACCCTAAACTCTTGTTTTGGTGTATTTCATTGTGTTTGGGTGCATTTGGGATCGTTTCGTAACTGCATGAAACTCGGTGCAAAACGGGGTGAGCTGGCGCAATTAATGCAAAAGTTCGTGCCACGAAGTCACGTCGGGATTTTTTGCTATGAACGCACCCAATCCTCCCCATTTAATCCTAAACTAATGTTTCGATGCATTCGTAGTATTTCGGTGCATTTGGGATCGTTTCATAACTGTATGAAACTTGTTGCAAAACATACAGAACTGGTCCAATTAATGCAAAAGTTCGTGCCACGAAGTCGCGTTGTAATTTTTCGCAACCAACGCACCTGATCCACCCCATTGGACCCTAAACTCATGTTTTGGTGTGTTTCATAGTGTTTGGGTGCATTTGGGATCATTTTGTAATAACTGCATGAAACTCGGTGCAATTAATACAAAAGTTCGTGCCACGAAGTCACGTCGGGATTTTTCGAAACGAACGCACCCAATCCGCCCCATTCGACCCTAAACTAATGTTTCAGTCATTTTTGTAATATTTGGGTGCATTTGGGATCGTTTCGTAACTGCGTGAAACTTGTTTCAAAACAGATAGACCAGGTGCAATTAATGCAAAAGTTTGTGCCACGAAGTCACGTTGTAATTTTTTGCAACGAACGCCCCTGATCCACCCCATTGGACCCTAAACTAATGTTTCGGTGTGTTTCATAGTATTTGGGTGCATTTGGGATCGTTTCGTAACTGCATGAAACTTGTTGCAAAACAAACTGAACTGGTGCAATTAATGCAAAAGTTCGTGCCACGAAATAGCATTGTAATTTTTTGTAGCGAAAGCACCCAATCCACCCCGTTGTACCCTAAACTAATGTTTCCATCCGTTTTGTTGTTTTCGGTGCATTTGGGATCGTTTCGTAACTGCATGAAACTTGTTGCAAAACAAACTGAACTGGTGCAATTATTGCAAAAGTTCGTGCCACGCAATAGCATTGTAATTTTTCGCAACCAACGCACCTGATCCACCCATTGGACCCTAAACTAATGTTTCGGTGTGTTTTATAGTATTTGGGTGCATTTGGGATCGTTTCGTAACAGCATGAAACTTGTTGCAAAACAAACTGAACTGGTGCAATTAATGCAAAAGTTCGTGCCACGAATTAGCATTGTAATTTTTCGCAACCAATGCACCTGATCCACCCCATTGGACCCTAAACTCATGTTTTGGTGCATTTCATTGTGTTTGGGTGCATTTGGGATCGTTTCGTAACTGCATGAAACTCGGTGCAAAACGGGGTGAGCTGGCGCAATTAATGCAAAAGTTGGTGCCACGAAGTCACATCGGGATTTTTTGCTACGAACACACCCAATCCTCCCCATTTAACCCTAAACCAATGTTTCGATGCATTCGTAGTATTTCGGTGCATTTGGGATCGTTTCGTAACTGCATGAAACTTGTTGCAAAACAAACTGAACTGGTGCAATTAATGCAAAAGTTCGTGCCACGAAATAGCATTGTAATTTTTTGTAGCGAAAGCACCCAATCCACCCCGTTGTACCCTAAACTAATGTTTCCATCCGTTTCGTAGATTTCGGTGCATTTGGGATCATTTCGTAACTGCATGAAACTTGTTGCAAAACAAACTGAACTGGTGCAATTAATGCAAAAGTTCGTGCCACGAAATAGCATTGTAATTTTTCGCAACCAATGCACCTGATCCACCCCATTGGACCCTAAACTCATGTTTTGGTGCATTTCATTGTGTTTGGGTGCATTTGGGATCGTTTCGTAACTGCATGAAACTCGGTGCAAAACGGGGTGAGCTAGCGCAATTAATGCAAAAGTTCGTGCCACGAAGTCACATCGGGATTTTTCGCAACGAACACATCCAATCCACCCCATTGGACCCTAAACTAATGTTTCGTCGTTTTTGTAATATTTGGGTGCATTTGGGATCGTTTCGTAACTGCATGAAACTTGTTTCAAAATAGACAGACCAGGTGCAATTAATGCAAAAGTTTGTGCCACAAAGTCACGTTGTAATTTTTTGCAACGAACACCCCTGATCCATCCCATTGGACCCTAAACTAATGTTTCGGTGTGTTTCATAGTATTTGGGTGCATTTGGGATAGTTTCGTAACTGCATGAAACTTGTTGCAAAACAAACTGAACTGGTGCAATTAATGCAAAAGTTCGTGCCACGAAATAGCATTGTAATTTTTTGTAGCGAAAGCACCCAATCCACCCCGTTGTACCCTAAACTAATGTTTCCATCCGTTTCGTAGATTTCGGAGCTTTTGGGATCGTTTCGTAACTGCATGAAACTTGTTGCAAAACAAACTGAACTAGTGCAGTTAATGCAAAAGTTCGTGCCACGAAATAGCATTGTAATTTTTCGCAACCAATGCACCTGATCCACCCCATTGGACCCTAAACTCTTGTTTTGGTGTATTTCATTGTGTTTGGGTGCATTTGGGATCGTTTCGTAACTGCATGAAACTCGGTGCAAAACTGGGTGAGCTGGCGCAATTAATGCAAAAGTTCGTGCCACGAAGTCACGTCGGGATTTTTTGCTATGAACGCACCCAATCCTCCCCATTTAATCCTAAACTAATGTTTCGATGCATTCGTAGTATTTCGGTGCATTTGGGATCGTTTCATAACTGTATGAAACTTGTTGCAAAACATACAGAACTGGTCCAATTAATGCAAAAGTTCGTGCCACGAAGTCGCGTTGTAATTTTTCGCAACCAACGCACCTGATCCACCCCATTGGACCCTAAACTCATGTTTTGGTGTGTTTCATAGTGTTTGGGTGCATTTGGGATCATTTTGTAATAACTGCATGAAACTCGGTGCAATTAATACAAAAGTTCGTGCCACGAAGTCACGTCGGGATTTTTCGAAACGAACGCACCCAATCCGCCCCATTGGACCCTAAACTAATGTTTCGGTCATTTTTGTAATATTTGGGTGCATTTGGGATCGTTTCGTAACTGCGTGAAACTTGTTTCAAAACAGACAGACCAGGTGCAATTAATGCAAAAGTTTGTGCCACGAAGTCACGTTGTAATTTTTTGCAACGAACGCCCCTGATCCACCCCATTGGACCCTAAACTAATGTTTCGGTGTGTTTCATAGTATTTGGGTGCATTTGGGATCGTTTCGTAACTGCATGAAACTTGTTGCAAAACAAACTGAACTGGTGCAATTAATGCAAAAGTTCGTGCCACGAAATAGCATTGTAATTTTTTGTAGCGAAAGCACCCAATCCACCCCGTTGTACCCTAAACTAATGTTTCCATCCGTTTTGTTGTTTTCGGTGCATTTGGGATCGTTTCGTAACTGCATGAAACTTGTTGCAAAACAAACTGAACTGGTGCAATTATTGCAAAAGTTCGTGCCACGCAATAGCATTGTAATTTTTCGCAACCAACGCACCTGATCCACCCATTGGACCCTAAACTAATGTTTCGGTGTGTTTTATAGTATTTGGGTGCATTTGGGATCGTTTCGTAACTGCATGAAACTTGTTGCAAAACAAACTGAACTGGTGCAATTAATGCAAAAGTTCGTGCCACGAATTAGCATTGTAATTTTTCGCAACCAATGCACCTGATCCACCCCATTGGACCCTAAACTCATGTTTTGGTGCATTTCATTGTGTTTGGGTGCATTTGGGATCGTTTCGTAACTGCATGAAACTCGGTGCAAAACGGGGTGAGCTGGCACAATTAATGCAAAAGTTGGTGCCACGAAGTCACATCGGGATTTTTTGCTACGAACACACCCAATCCTCCCCATTTAACCCTAAACCAATGTTTCGATGCATTCGTAGTATTTCGGTGCATTTGGGATCGTTTCGTAACTGCATGAAACTTGTTGCAAAACAAACTGAACTGGTGCAATTAATGCAAAAGTTCGTGCCACGAAATAGCATTGTAATTTTTTGTAGCGAAAGCACCCAATCCACCCCGTTGTACCCTAAACTAATGTTTCCATCCGTTTCGTAGATTTCGGTGCATTTGGGATCATTTCGTAACTGCATGAAACTTGTTGCAAAACAAACTGAACTGGTGCAATTAATGCAAAAGTTCGTGCCACGAAATAGCATTGTAATTTTTCGCAACCAATGCACCTGATCCACCCCATTGGACCCTAAACTCATGTTTTGGTGCATTTCATTGTGTTTGGGTGCATTTGGGATCGTTTCGTAACTGCATGAAACTCGGTGCAAAACGGGGTGAGCTAGCGCAATTAATGCAAAAGTTCGTGCCACGAAGTCACATCGGGATTTTTCGCAACGAACACATCCAATCCACCCCATTGGACCCTAAACTAATGTTTCGTCGTTTTTGTAATATTTGGGTGCATTTGGGATCGTTTCGTAACTGCATGAAACTTGTTTCAAAATAGACATACCAGGTGCAATTAATGAAAAGTTTGTGCCACAAAGTCACGTTGTAATTTTTTGCAACGAACACCCCTGATCCATCCCATTGATCCCTAAACTAATGTTTCGGTGTGTTTCATAGTATTTGGGTGCATTTGGGATAGTTTCGTAACTGCATGAAACTTGTTGCAAAACAAACTGAACTGGTGCAATTAATGCAAAAGTTCGTGCCACGAAATAGCATTGTAATTTTTTGTAGCGAAAGCACCCAATCCACCCCGTTGTACCCTAAACTAATGTTTCCATCCGTTTCGTAGATTTCGGTGCATTTGGGATCGTTTCGTAACTGCATGAAACTTGTTGCAAAATAAACTGAATTGGTGCAATTAATGCAAAAGTTCGTGCCACGAAATAGCATTGTAATTTTTCGCAACCAATGCACCTGATCCACCCCATTGGACCCTAAACTCTTGTTTTGGTGCATTTCATTGTGTTTGGGTGCATTTGGGATCGTTTCGTAACTGCATGAAACTCGGTGCAAAACGGGGTGAGCTGGCGCAATTAATGCAAAAGTTCGTGCCACGAAGTCACGTCGGGATTTTTTGCTATGAACGCACCCAATCCTCCCCATTTAATCCTAAAGTAATGTTTCGATGCATTCGTAGTATTTCGGTGCATTTGGGATCGTTTCATAACTATATGAAACTTGTTGCAAAACATACAGAACTGGTCCAATTAATGCAAAAGTTCGTGCCACGAAGTCGCGTTGTAATTTTTCGCAACCAACGCACCTGATCCACCCCATTGGACCCTAAACTCATGTTTTGGTGTGTTTCATAGTGTTTGGGTGCATTTGGGATCATTTTGTAATAACTGCATGAAACTCGGTGCAATTAATACAAAAGTTCGTGCCACGAAGTCACGTCGGGATTTTTCGAAACGAACGCACCCAATCTGCCCCATTGGACCCTAAACTAATGTTTCGGTCATTTTTGTAATATTTGGGTGCATTTGGGATCGTTTCGTAACTGTGTGAAACTTGTTTCAAAACAGACAGACCAGGTGCAATTAATGCAAAAGTTTGTGCCACGAAGTCACGTTGTAATTTTTTGCAACGAACGCCCCTGATCCACCCCATTGGACCCTAAACTAATGTTTCGGTGTGTTTCATAGTATTTGGGTGCATTTGGGATCGTTTCGTAACTGCATGAAACTTGTTGCAAAACAAACTGAACTGGTGCAATTAATGCAAAAGTTCGTGCCACGAAATAGCATTGTAATTTTTTGTAGCGAAAGCACCCAATCCACCCTGTTGTACCCTAAACTAATGTTTCCATCCGTTTTGTTGTTTTCGGTGCATTTGGGATCGTTTCGTAACTGCATGAAACTTGTTGCAAAACAAACTGAACTGGTGCAATTATTGCAAAAGTTCGTGCCACGCAATAGCATTGTAATTTTTCGCAACCAACGCACCTGATCCACCCATTGGACCCTAAACTCATGTTTTGGTGCATTTCATTGTGTTTGGGTGCATTTGGGATCGTTTCGTAACTGCTTGAAACTCGGTGCAAAACGGGGTGAGCTGGCGCAATTAATGCAAAAGTTCGTGCCACGAAGTCACATCAGGATTTTTTGCTACGAACACACCAAATCCTCCCCATTTAACCCTAAACTAATGTTTCGATGCATTCGTAGTATTTCGGTGCATTTGGGATCGTTTCGTAACTGCATGAAACTTGTTGCAAAACATACAGAACTGGTCCAATTAATGCAAAAGTTCATGCCACGAAGTGGCGTTGTAATTTTTCGCAAACAACGCACCTGATCCACCCCATTGGACCCAAACTCATGTTTTGGTGTGTTTCATAGTGTTTGGGTGCATTTGGGTCATTTCGTAATAACTGCATGAAACTCGGTGCAATTAATACAAAATTTCGTGCCACGAAGTCACATCGGGATTTTTCGCAACGAACACATCCAATCCACCCCATTGGACCCTATACTAATGTTTCGGTCGTTTTTGTAATATTTGGGTGCATTTGGGATCGTTTCGTAACTGCATGAAACTTGTTGCAAAACATATAGAACTGGTCCAATTAATGCAAAAGTTCATGCCACGAAATCGCATTGCAATTTTTCGCAACCAACGCACCTGATCCACCCCATTGGACCCAAACTCATGTTTCGGTGTGTTTCATAGTGTTTGGGTGCATTTGGGTCATTTCGTAATAACTGCATGAAACTCGGTGCAATTAATACAAAAGTTCGTGCCACGAAGTCACATCGGGATTTTTCGCAACGAACACATCCAATCCACCCCATTGGACCCTAAACTAATGTTTCGGTCGTTTTTGTAATATTTGGGTGCATTTGGGATCGTTTCGTAACTGCATGAAACTTTTTTTAAAATAGACAGACCAGGTGCAATTAATGCAAAAGTTTGTGCTACAAAGTCACGTAGTAATTTTTCACAACGAACGCCCCTGATCCATCCCATTGGACCCTAAACTAATTTTCGGTGTGTTTCATAGTATTTGGGTGCATTTGGGATCGTTTCGTAACTGCATGAAACTTGTTGCAAAACAAACTGAACTGGTGCAATTAATGAAAAAGATCGTGCCACGAAATAGCATTGTAATTTTTTGTAGCGAAAGCCCCCAATCCACCCCGTTGTACCCTAAACTAATGTTTCCATCCGTTTCGTAGTTTTCGGTGCATTTGGGATCGTTTCGTAACTGCATGAAACTTGTTGCAAAACAAACTGAACTGGTGCAATTAATGCAAAAGTTCGTGCCACGAAATAGCATTGTAATTTTTTTCAACGAACGCCCATGATCCACCCCATTGGACCCTAAACTAATGTTTCGGTGTGTTTCATAGTATTTGGGTGCATTTGGTATCGTTTCGTAACTGCATGAAACTTGTTGCAAATCAAACTGAACTGGTGCAATTAATGCAAAAGTTCGTGCCACGAAATAGCATTGTAATTTTGTAGCGAAAGCACCCAATCCACCCCGTTGTACCCTAAACTAATGTCTCCATCCGTTTCGTAGATTTCGGTGCATTTGGGATCGTTTCGTAACTGCATGAAACTTGTTGCAAAACAAACTGAACTGGTGCAATTAATGCAAAAGTTCGTGCCACGAAATAGGATTGTAATTCATCGCAACCAATGCACCTGATCCACCCCATTGGACCCTAAACTCATGTTTTGGTGCATTTCATTGTGTTTGGGTGCATTTGGGATCGTTTCGTAACTGCATGAAACTCGGTGCAAAACGGGGTGAGCTGGCGCAATTAATGCAAAAGTTCGTGCCACGAAGTCACGTCATGATTTTTTTGCTATGAACGCACCCAATCCTCCCCATTTAACCCTAAACTAATGTTTCGATGCATTCGTAGTATTTCGGTGCATTTGGGATAGTTTCGTAACTGCATGAAACTTGTTGCAAAACATATAGAACTGGTCCAATTAATGCAAAAGTTCATGCCATGAAATCACGTTGCAATTTTTCGCAACCAACGCACCTGATCCACCCCATTGGACCCAAACTCATGTTTTGGTGTGTTTCATAGTGGTTGGGTGCATTTGGGTCGTTTCGTAATAACTGCATGAAACTCGGTGCAATTAATACAAAAGTTCGTGCCACGAAGTCACATCGGGATTTTTCGCAACGAACACATCCAATCCACCCCATTGGACCCTAAACTAATGTTTCGGTCGTTTTTGTAATATTTGGGTGCATTTGGGATCGTTTTGTAACTGCATGAAACATGTTTCAAAATAGACAGACCAGGTGCAATTAATGCAAAAGTTTGTGCCACAAAGTCACGTTGTAATTTTTTGCAACGAACACCCCTGATCCATCCCATTGGACCCTAAACTAATGTTTCGGTGTGTTTCATAGTATTTGGGTGCATTTGGGATAGTTTCGTAACTGCATGAAACTTGTTGCAAACAAACTGAACTGGTGCAATTAATGCAAAAGTTCGTGCCACGAAATAGCATTGTAATTTTTTGTAGCGAAAGCACCCAATCCACCCCGTTGTACCCTAAACTAATGTTTCCATCCGTTTCGTAGATTTCGGTGCATTTGGGATCGTTTCGTAACTGCATGAAACTTGTTGCAAAACAAACTGAATTGGTGCAATTAATGCAAAAGTTCGTGCCACGAAATAGCATTGTAATTCATCGCAACCAATGCACATGATCCACCCCATTGGACCCTAAACTCATGTTTTGGTGCATTTCATTGTGTTTGGGTGCATTTGGGATCGTTTCGTAACTGCATGAAACTTGTTGCAAAACATACAGAACTGGTCCAATTAATGCAAAAGTTCATGCCACGAAGTGGCATTGTAATTTTTCGCAAACAACGCACCTGATCCACCCCATTGGACCCAAACTCATGTTTTGGTGTGTTTCATAGTGTTTGGGTGCATTTGGGTCATTTCGTAATAACTGCATGAAACTCGGTGCAATTAATACAAAATTTCGTGCCACGAAGTCACATCGGGATTTTTCGCAACGAACACATCCAATCCACCCCATTGGACCCTAAACTAATGTTTCGGTCGTTTTTGTAATATTTGGGTGCATTTGGGATCGTTTCGTAACTGCATGAAACTTGTTGCAAAACATATAGAACTGGTCCAATTAATGCAAAAGTTCATGCCACGAAATCGCATTGCAATTTTTCGCAACCAACGCACCTGATCCACCCCAT
The DNA here is from genome assembly GCF_016808335.1 of Panicum virgatum. Classification (NCBI taxonomy): domain Eukaryota; kingdom Viridiplantae; phylum Streptophyta; class Magnoliopsida; order Poales; family Poaceae; genus Panicum; species Panicum virgatum. Next base: position 25,183 of record NW_024376616.1, read on the forward strand.
TGGACCCAAACTCATGTTTCGGTGTGTTTCATAGTGTTTGGGTGCATTTGGGTCATTTCGTAATAACTGCATGAAACTCGGTGCAATTAATACAAAAGTTCGTGCCACGAAGTCACATCGGGATTTTTCGCAACGAACACATCCAATCCACCCCATTGGACCCTAAACTAATGTTTCGGTCGTTTTTGTAATATTTGGGTGCATTTGGGATCGTTTCGTAACTGCATGAAACTTGTTTCAAAATAGACAGACCAGGTGCAATTAATGCAAAAGTTTGTGCTACAAAGTCACGTAGTAATTTTTCACAACGAACGCCCCTGATCCATCCCATTGGACCCTAAACTAATGTTTCGGTGTGTTTCATAGTATTTGGGTGCATTTGGGATCGTTTCGTAACTGCATGAAACTTGTTGCAAAACAAACTGAACTGGTGCAATTAATGAAAAAGATCGTGCCACGAAATAGCATTGTAATTTTTTGTAGCGAAAGCCCCCAATCCACCCCGTTGTACCCTAAACTAATGTTTCCATCCGTTTCGTAGTTTTCGGTGCATTTGGGATCGTTTCGTAACTGCATGAAACTTGTTGCAAAACAAACTGAACTAGTGCAATTAATGCAAAAGTTCGTGCCACGAAATAGCATTGTAATTTCTTGCAACGAACGCCCATGATCCACCCCATTGGACCCTAAACTAATGTTTCGGTGTGTTTCATAGTATTTGGGTGCATTTGGTATCGTTTCGTAACTGCATGAAACTTGTTGCAAATCAAACTGAACTGGTGCAATTAATGCAAAAGTTCGTGCCACGAAATAGCATTGTAATTTTTTGTAGCGAAAGCACCCAATCCACCCCGTTGTACCCTAAAGTAATGTTTCCATCCGTTTCGTAGATTTCGGTGCATTTGGGATCGTTTCGTAACTGCATGAAACTTGTTGCAAAACAAACTGAATTGGTGCAATTAATGCAAAAGTTCGTGCCACGAAATAGCATTGTAATTCATCGCAACCAATGCACATGATCCACCCCATTGGACCCTAAACTCATGTTTTGGTGCATTTCATTGTGTTTGGGTGCATTTGGGATCGTTTCGTAACTGCATGAAACTCGGTGCAAAACGGGGTGAGCTGGCGCAATTAATGCAAAAGTTCGTGCCACGAAGTCACGTCGGGATTTTTTTGCTATGAACGCACCCAATCCTCCCCATTTAACCCTAAACTAATGTTTCGATGCATTCGTAGTATTTCGGTGCATTTGGGATCGTTTCATAACTGTATGAAACTTGTTGCAAAACATACAGAACTGGTCCAATTAATGCAAAAGTTCGTGCCACGAAGTCGCGTTGTAATTTTTCGCAACCAACGCACCTGATCCACCCCATTGGACCCTAAACTCATGTTTTGGTGTGTTTCATAGTGTTTGGGTGCATTTGGGATCATTTTGTAATAACTGCATGAAACTCGGTGCAATTAATACAAAAGTTCGTGCCACGAAGTCACGTCGGGATTTTTCGAAACGAACACACCCAATCCGCCCCATTGGACCCTAAACTAATGTTTCGGTCATTTTTGTAATATTTGTGTGCATTTGGGATCGTTTCGTAACTGTGTGAAACATGTTTCAAAACAGACAGACCAGGTGCAATTAATGCAAAAGTTTGTGCCACGAAGTAACGTTGTAATTTTTTGCAACGAACGCCCCTGATCCACCCCATTGGACCCTAAACTAATGTTTCGGTGTGTTTCATAGTATTTGGGTGCATTTGGGATCGTTTCGTAACTGCATGAAACTTGTTGCAAAACAAACTGAACTGGTGCAATTAATGCAAAAGTTCGTGCCACGAAATAGCATTGTAATTTTTTGTAGCGAAAGCACCCAATCCACCCCGTTGTACCCTAAACTAATGTTTCCATCCGTTTTGTTGTTTTCGGTGCATTTGGGATCGTTTCGTAACTGCATGAAACTTGTTGCAAAACAAACTGAACTGGTGCAATTATTGCAAAAGTTCGTGCCACGCAATAGCATTGTAATTTTTCGCAACCAACGCACCTGATCCACCCATTGGACCCTAAACTAATGTTTCGGTGTGTTTTATAGTATTTGGGTGCATTTGGGATCGTTTCGTAACTACATGAAACTTGTTGCAAAACAAACTAAACTGGTGCAATTAATGCAAAAGTTCGTGCCACGAATTAGCATTGTAATTTTTCGCAACCAATGCACCTGATCCACCCCATTGGACCCTAAACTCATGTCTTGGTGCATTTCATTGTGTTTGGGTGGATTTGGGATCGTTTCGTAACTGCATGAAACTCGGTGCAAAACGGGGTGAGCTGGCGCAATTAATGCAAAAGTTCGTGCCACGAAGTCACATCGGGATTTTTTGCTACGAACGCACCCAATCCTCCCCATTTAACCCTAAACTAATGTTTCGATGCATTCGTAGTATTTCGGTGCATTTGGGATCGTTTCGTAACTGCATGAAACTTGTTGCAAAACATACAGAACTGGTCCAATTAATGCAAAAGTTCATGCCACGAAGTGGCGTTGCAATTTTTCGCAAACAACGCACCTGATCCACCCCATTGGACCCAAACTCATGTTTTGGTGTGTTTCATAGTGTTTGGGTGCATTTGGGTCATTTCGTAATAACTGCATGAAACTCGGTGCAATTAATACAAAAGTTCGTGCCACGAAGTCACATCGGGATTTTTCGCAACGAACACATCCAATGCACCCCATTGGACCCTAAACTAATGTTTCGGTCGTTTTTGTAATATTTGGGTGCATTTGGGATCGTTTCGTAACTGCATGAAACTTGTTTCAAAATAGACAGACCAGGTGCAATTAATGCAAAAGTTTGTGCCACAAAGTCACGTTGTAATTTTTCACAACGAACGCCCCTGATCCATCCCATTGGACCCTAAACTAATGTTTCGGTGTGTTTCATAGTATTTGGGTGCATTTGGGATCGTTTCGTAACTGCATGAAACTTGTTGCAAAACAAACTGAACTGGTGAAATTAATGAAAAAGTTCGTGCCACGAAATAGCATTGTAATTTTTTGTAGCGAAAGCCCCCAATCCACCCCGTTGTACCCTAAACTAATGTTTCCATCCGTTTCGTAGTTTTCGGTGCATTTGGGATCGTTTCGTAACTGCATGAAACTTGTTGCAAAACAAACTGAACTGGTGCAATTAATGCAAAAGTTCGTGCCACGAAATAGCATTGTAATTTTTGCAACGCACGCCCCTGATCCACCCCATTGGACCCTAAACTAATGTTTCGGTGTGTTTCATAGTATTTGGATGCATTTGGGATCGTTTCGTAACTGCATGAAACTCGGTGCAAAACGGGGTGAGCTGGCGCAATTAATGCAAAAGTTCGTGCCACGAAGTCACATCGGGATTTTTTGCTACGAACGCACCCAATCCTCCCCATTTAACCCTAAACTAATGTTTCGATGCATTCGTAGTATTTCGGTGCATTTGGGATCATTTCGTAACTGCATGAAACTTGTTGCAAAACATACAGAACTGGTCCAATTAATGCAAAAGTTCATGCCACGAAGTGGCGTTGCAATTTTTCGCAAACAACGCACCTGATCCACCCCATTGGACCCAAACTCATGTTTTGGTGTGTTTCATAGTGTTTGGGTGCATTTGGGTCATTTCGTAATAACTGCATGAAACTCGGTGCAATTAATACAAAAGTTCGTGCCACGAAGTCACATCGGGATTTTTCGCAACGAACACATCCAATCCACCCCATTGGACCCTAAACTAATGTTTCGGTCTTTTTTGTAATATTTGGGTGCATTTGGGATCGTTTCGTAACTGCATGAAACTTGTTTCAAAATAGACAGACCTGGTGCAATTAATGCAAAAGTTTGTGCCACAAAGTCACATTGTAATTTTTCACAACGAACGCCCCTGATCCATCCCATTGGACCCTAAACTAATGTTTCGGTGTGTTTCATAGTATTTGGGTGCATTTGGGATCGTTTCGTAACTGCATGAAACTTGTTGCAAAACAAACTGAACTGGTGCAATTAATGAAAAGTTCGTGCCACGAAATAGCATTGTAGTTTTTTGTTACGAAAGCCCCCAATCCACCCCGTTGTACCCTAAACTAATGTTTCCATCCGTTTCGTAGTTTTCGGTGCATTTGGGATCGTTTCGTAACTGCATGAAACTTGTTGCAAAACAAACTGAACTGGTGCAATTAATGCAAAAGTTCGTGCCACGAAATAGCATTGTAATTTTTTGCAACGAACGCCCCTGATCCACCCCATTGGACCCTAAACTAATGTTTCGGTGTGTTTCTTAGTATTTGGGTGCATTTGGGATCGTTTCGTAACTGCATGAAACTTGTTGCAAAACAAACTGAACTGGTGCAATTAATGCAAAAGTTCGTGCCACGAAATAGCATTGTAATTTTTTGTAGCGAAAGCACCCAATCCACCCCGTTGTACCCTAAACTAATGTTTCCATCCATTTCGTAGATTTCGGTGCATTTGGGATCGTTTCGTAACTGCATGAAACTTGTTGCAAAACAAACTGAACTAGTGCAATTAATGCAAAAGTTTGTGCCATGAAATAGCATTGTAATTTTTCGCAACCAATGCACCTGATCCACCCCATTGGACCCTAAACTCATGTTTTGGTGTGTTTCATAGTGTTTGGGTGCATTTGGGATCATTTTGTAATAACTGCATGAAACTCGGTGCAATTAATACAAAAGTTCGTGCCACGAAGTCACGTCGGGATTTTTCGCAACGAAGACACCCAATCCGCCCCATTGGACCCTAAACTAATGTTTCGGTCATTTTTGTAATATTTGGGTGCATTTGGGATCGTTTCGTAACTGCGTGAAACTTGTTTCAAAACTGACAGACCAGGTGCAATTAATGCAAAAGTTTGTGCCACGAAGCCACGTTGTTATTTTTTGCAACGAACGCCCCTGATCCACCCCATTGGACCCTAAAACTAATGTTTCGGTGTGTTTCATAGTATTTGGGTGCATTTGGAATCGTTTCGTAACTGCATGAAACTTCTTGCAAAACAAACTGAACTGGTGCAATTAATGCAAAAGTTCGTGCCACGAAATAGCATTGTAATTTTTTGTACGGAAAGCACCCAATCCACCCCGTTGTACCCTAAACTAATGTTTCCATCCGTTTCGTTGTTTTCGGTGCATTTGGGATCGTTTCGTAACTGCATGAAACTTGTTACAAAACAAACTAAACTGTTGCAATTATTGCAAAAGTTCGTGCCACACATTAGCATTGTAATTTTTCGCAACCAACGCACCTGATCCACCCCATTGGACCCTAAACTCATGTTTTGGTGTGTTTCATTGTGTTTGGGTGCATTTGGGATCGTTTCGTAACTGCATGAAACTCGGTGCAATACTGGGTGAGCTGATGCAATTAATGCAAAAGTTCATGACACGAAGTCACGTCGGGATTTTTTGCAACGAACGCACCCAATCCACCCTATTGGTCCCTAAACTAATGTTTCAATGCGTTCATAGTATTTCGGTGCATTTGGGATTGTTTTGTAACTGCATGAAACTTGTTGCAAAACAAACTGAACTAGTGCAATTAATGCAAAAGTTTGTGCCACGAAATAGCATTGTAATTTTTCGCAACCAATGCACCTGATTAAACCCATTGGACCCTAAACTCATGTTTTGGTGCATTTCATTGTGTTTGGGTGCATTTGGGATCGTTTCGTAACTGCATGAAACTAGGTACAAAACGGGGTGAGCTGGCGCAATTAATGCAAAAGTTCGTGCCACGAAGTCACGTCGGGATTTTTTGCTATGAACGCACCCAATCCTCCCCATTTAACCCTAAACTAATGTTTCGATGCATTCGTAGTATTTCGGTGCATTTGGGATCGTTTCATAACTGTATGAAACTTGTTGCAAAACATACAGGACTGGTCCAATTAATGCAAAAGTTCGTGCCACGAAGTCGCGTTGTAATTTTTCGCATCCAACGCACCTGATCCACCCCATTGGACCCTAAACTCATGTTTTGGTGTGTTTCATAGTGTTTGGGTGCATTTGGGATCATTTTGTAATAACTGCATGAAACTCGGTGCAATTAATACAAAAGTTCGTGCCACGAAGTCACGTCGGGATTTTTCGCAACGAAGACCCCCAATCCGCCCCATTGGACCCTAAACTAATGTTTCGGTCATTTTTGTAATATTTGGGTGCATTTGGGATCGTTTCGTAACTGCGTGAAACTTGTTTCAAAACTGACAGACCAGGTGCAATTAATGCAAAAGTTTGTGCCACGAAGTCACGTTGTTATTTTTTGCAACGAACGCCCCTGATCCACCCCATTGGACCCTAAACTAATGTTTCGGTGTGTTTCATAGTATTTGGGTGCATTTGGGATCGTTTCGTAACTGCATGAAACTTCTTGCAAAACAAACTGAACTGGTGCAATTAATGCAAAAGTTCGTGCCACGAAATAGCATTGTAATTTTTTGTAGGGAAAGCACCCAATCCACCTCGTTGTACCCTAAGCTAATGTTTCCATCCGTTTCGTTGTTTTCGGTGCATTTGGGATCGTTTCGTAACTGCATGAAACTTGTTGCAAAACAAACTAAACTGTGCAATTATTGCAAAAGTTCGTGCCACACATTAGCATTGTAATTTTTCGCAACCAATGCACCTCCTCATTGGACCCTAAACTCTTGTTTTGGTGCATTTCATTGTGTTTGGGTGCATTTGGATCGTTTTCGTAACTGCATGAAACTCGGTGCAAAACTGGTGTGTTTCATAGTATTTGGGTGCATTTGGGATCGTTTCGTAACTGCATGAAACTTATTGCAAAACAAACTAAACGGTTGCAATTATTGCAAAGTTTGTGCCACGAAATAGCATTGTAATTTTTCGCAACCAATGCACCTCCCCATTGGACCCTAAACTCATGTTTTGGTGCATTTCATTGTGTTTGGGTGCATTTGGGATCGTTTCGTAACTGCATGAAACTCGGTGCGAAACGGGGTGAGCTGGCGCAATTAATGCAAAAGTTCGTGCCACGAAGTCACGTCAGAATTTTTTGCTATGAACGCACCCAATCCTCCCCATTTAACCCTAAACTAATGTTTCGATGCATTCGTAGTATTTCGGTGCATTTGGGATCATTTCATAACTGTACGAAACTTGTTGCAAAACATATAGAACTGGTCCAATTAATGCAAAATTTCGTGCCACGAAATAGCATTGTAATTTTTTGTAGCGAAAGCACCCAATCCACCCCGTTATACCCTAAACTAATGTTTCCATCCGTTTCGTAGTTTTCTGTGCATTTGGGATCGTTTCGTAACTGCATGAAACTTGTTGCAAAACAAACTGAACTGGTGCAATTATTGCAAAAGTTCGTGCCACGCAATAGCATTGTAATTTTTCGCAACCAACGCACCTGATCCACCCCATTGGACCCTAAACTAATGTTTCGGTGTGTTTCATAGTATTTGGGTGCATTTGGGATCGTTTCGTAACTGCATGAAACTTGTTGCAAAACAAACTGAACTGGTGCAATTAATGCAAAAGTTCGTGCCACGAAATAGCATTGTAATTTTTTGCAACCAATGCACCTGATCCACCCCATTGGACCCTAAACTCATGTTTTGGTGCATTTCATTGTGTTTGGGTGCATTTGGGATCGTTTCGTAACTGCAAGAAACTCGGTGCAAAACGGGGTGAGCTAGCGCAATTAATACAAAAGTTCGTGCCACGAAGTCACATCGGGATTTTTCGCAACGAACACATCCAATCCGCCCCATTGGACCCTAAACTAATGTTTCAGTCATTTTTGTAATATTTTGGTGCATTTGGGATCGTTTCGTAACTGCATGAAACTTGTTTCAAAACAGACAGACCAGTGCAATTAATGAAAAGTTTGTGCCACGAAGTCACATTGTAATTTTTCGCAACGAACGCACCTGATCCACCCCATTGGACCCTAAACTAATGTTTCGGTGTGTTTCATAGTATTTGGGTGCATTTGGGATCGTTTCGTAACTGCATGAAACTTATTGCAAAACAAACTGAACTGGTGCAATTAATGCAAAGGTTTGTGCCACGAAATAGCATTGTAATTTTTCGCAACCAATGCACCTGATCCACCCCATTAGACCGTAAACTCATGTTTTGGTGCATTTCATTGTGTTTGGGTGCATTTGGGATCGTTTCGTAACTGCATGAAACTCGGTGCGAAACGGGGTGAGCTGGCGCAATTAATGCAAAAGTTCGTGCCACGAAGTCACGTCAGAATTTTTTGCTATGAACGCACCCAATCCTCCCCATTTAACCCTAAACTAATGTTTCGATGCATTCGTAGTATTTCGGTGCATTTGGGATCATTTCATAACTGTACGAAACTTGTTGCAAAACATATAGAACTGGTCCAATTAATGCAAAAGTTCGTGCCACGAAATAGCATTGTAATTTTTTGTAGCGAAAGCACCCAATCCACCCCGTTATACCCTAAACTAATGTTTCCATCCGTTTCGTAGTTTTCTGTGCATTTGGGATCGTTTCGTAACTGCATGAAACTTGTTGCAAAACAAACTGAACTGGTGCAATTATTGCAAAAGTTCGTGCCACGCAATAGCATTGTAATTTTTCGCAACCAACGCACCTGATCCACCCCATTGGACCCTAAACTAATGTTTCGGTGTGTTTCATAGTATTTGGGTGCATTTGGGATCGTTTCGTAACTGCATGAAACTTGTTGCAAAACAAACTGAACTGGTGCAATTAATGCAAAAGTTCGTGCCACGAAATAGCATTGTAATTTTTTGCAACCAATGCACCTGATCCACCCCATTGGACCCTAAACTCATGTTTTGGTGCATTTCATTGTGTTTGGGTGCATTTGGGATCGTTTCGTAACTGCAAGAAACTCGGTGCAAAACGGGGTGAGCTAGCACAATTAATGGAAAAGTTCGTGCCACAAAGTCACGTCTGGATTTTTTTGCTACGAACGCACCCAATCCTCCCCATTTAACCCTAAACTAATGTTTCGATGCATTCGTAGTATTTCGGTGCATTTGGGATCGTTTCGTCACTGCATGAAACTTATTGCAAAACAGACAGAACTGGTCCAATTAATGCAAAAGTTCGTGCCACGAAGTCGCGTTGCAATTTTTCGCAACCAACGCACCTGATCCACCCCATTGGACCCCAAACTCATGTTTAGGGGTGTTTCATAGTGTTTGGGTGCATTTGGGTCATTTCGTAATAACTGCATGAAACTCGGTGCAATGAATACAAAAGTTCGTGCACGAAGTCACATCGGGATTTTTCGCAACGAACACATCCAATCCGCCCCATTGGACCCTAAACTAATGTTTCAGTCATTTTTGGTAATATTTTGGTGCATTTGGGATCGTTTCGTAACTGCATGAAACTTGTTTCAAAACAGACAGACCAGGTGCAATTAATGAAAAGTTTGTGCCACGAAGTCACATTGTAATTTTTCGCAACGAACGCACCTGATCCACCGCATTGGACCCTAAACTAATGTTTCGGTGTGTTTCATAGTATTTGGGTGCATTTGGGATCGTTTCGTAACTGCATGAAACTTATTGCAAAACAAACTAAACTGTTGCAATTATTGCAAAAGTTTGTGCCACGAAATAGCATTGTAATTTTTCGCAACCAATGCACCTCCCCATTGGACCCTAAACTCATGTTTTGGTGCATTTCATTGTGTTTGGGTGCATTTGGGATCGTTTCGTAACTGCATGAAACTCGGTGCGAAACGGGGTGAGCTGGCGCAATTAATGCAAAAGTTCGTGCCACGAAGTCACGTCAGAATTTTTTGCTATGAACGCACCCAATCCTCCCCATTTAACCCTAAACTAATGTTTCGATGCATTCGTAGTATTTCGGTGCATTTGGGATCATTTCATAACTGTACGAAACTTGTTGCAAAACATATAGAACTGGTCCAATTAATGCAAAAGTTCGTGCCACGAAATAGCATTGTAATTTTTTGTAGCGAAAGCACCCAATCCACCCCGTTATACCCTAAACTAATGTTTCCATCCGTTTCGTAGTTTTCTGTGCATTTGGGATCGTTTCGTAACTGCATGAAACTTGTTGCAAAACAAACTGAACTGGTGCAATTATTGCAAAAGTTCGTGCCACGCAATAGCATTGTAATTTTTCGCAACCAACGCACCTGATCCACCCCATTGGACCCTAAACTAATGTTTCGGTGTGTTTCATAGTATTTGGGTGCATTTGGGATCGTTTCGTAACTGCATGAAACTTGTTGCAAAACAAACTGAACTGGTGCAATTAATGCAAAAGTTCGTGCCACGAAATAGCATTGTAATTTTTTGCAACCAATGCACCTGATCCACCCCATTGGACCCTAAACTCATGTTTTGGTGCATTTCATTGTGTTTGGGTGCATTTGGGATCGTTTCGTAACTGCAAGAAACTCGGTGCAAACGGGGTGAGCTAGCGCAATTAATGGAAAAGTTCGTGCCACAAAGTCACGTCTGGATTTTTTTGCTACGAACGCACCCAATCCTCCCCATTTAACCCTAAACTAATGTTTCGATGCATTCGTAGTATTCGGTGCATTTGGGATCGTTTCGTCACTGCATGAAACTTATTGCAAAACAGACAGAACTGGTCCAATTAATGCAAAAGTTCGTGCCACGAAGTCGCGTTGCAATTTTTCGCAACCAACGCACCTGATCCACCCCATTGGACCCCAAACTCATGTTTAGGGGTGTTTCATAGTGTTTGGGTGCATTTGGGTCATTTCGTAATAACTGCATGAAACTCGGTGCAATTAATACAAAAGTTCGTGCACGAAGTCACATCGGGATTTTTCGCAACGAACACATCCAATCCGCCCCATTGGACCCTAAACTAATGTTTCAGTCATTTTGGTAATATTTTGGTGCATTTGGGATCGTTTCATAACTGCATGAAACTTGTTTCAAAACAGACAGACCAGGTGCAATTAATGAAAAGTTTGTGCCACGAAGTCACATTGTAATTTTTCGCAACGAACGCACCTGATCCACCCCATTGGACCCTAAACTAATGTTTCGGTGTGTTTCATAGTATTTGGGTGCATTTGGGATCGTTTCGTAACTGCATGAAACTTATTGCAAAACAAACTGAACTGGTTGCAATTAATGTAAAGGTTTGTGCCACGAAATAGCATTGTAATTTTTCGCAACCAATGCACCTGATCCACCCCATTAGACCGTAAACTCATGTTTTGGTGCATTTCATTGTGTTTGGGTGCATTTGGGATCGTTTTGTAACTGCGTGAAACTCGGTGCAAAACGGGGTGAGCTGGCGCAATTAATGCAAAAGTTCGTGCCACGAAGTCACGTCAGGATTTTTTGCTACGAACGCACGCAATCCTCCCCATTTAACCCTAAACTAATGTTTCGATGCATTCATATTATTTCGGTGAATTTGGGATCGTTTCATTACTGTATGAAACTTGTTGCAAACATACAGAACTGGTCCAATTAATGCAAAAGTTCGTGCCACGAAGTCGCGTTGTAATTTTTCGCAACCAACACACCTGATCCACCCCATTGGACCCTAAACTCATGTTTTTGGGTGTTGTTTCATAGTGTTTGGGTGCATTTGGGATCGTTCGTAACTGCATGAAACTTGTTGCAAAACAAACTGAACTGGTGCAATTAATGCAAAAGTTCGTGCCACGCAATAGAATTGTAATTTTTCGCAACCAATGCTCCTGATCCACCCCATTGGACCCTAAACTCATGTTTTGGTGTGTTTCATAGTGTTTGGGTGCATTTGGGTCATTTCGTAATAACTGCATGAAACTCGGTGCAATTAATACAAAAGTTCGTGCCACGATGTCACATCGGGATTTTTCGCAACGAACACATCCAATCCACCCCATTGGACCCTAAACTAACGTTTCAGTCATTTTCGTAATATTTTGGGTGCATTTGGGATCGTTTCGTAACCTGCATGAAACTTGTTCAAAACAGACAGATCCAGGTGCAATTAATGAAAAGTTTGTGCCACGAAGTCACATTGTAATTTTTCGCAACAAACTCACCTGATCCACCGCCATTGGGACCCTAAACTAATAGTTCGGTGTTTTTCATAGTATTTGGGTGCATTGGGATCGTTTCGTAACTGCATGAAACTTGTTGCAAAAACAAACTGAACTGGTGCAATTAATGCAAAAGTTTCGTGCCACGAAATAGCATTGTAATTTTTGTAGCAAAAGCACCCAATCCACCCCGT
>NW_024376617.1:0-37458 GCF_016808335.1 Panicum virgatum
CCATTCATGGATGATGGTTTATGGACAGCGAGGAACGAGTTTACCTGATAATTTAGCTCTCGTGCACGAGCTCTTGTCATTGGTCCTTGCTGCGTAGTAGGCATGGGTGTATCATTGGGAGGGATGTCCTCATCATCCTCCCCTTCTTGCATTTGAGTCGTCCTCGACTCAAGTTCATCTTCCTCACCCAAATATGGTTTCAAATCTGTAATGTTAAATGTGGGGCTAACCCCAAAATCTGCAGGCAACTCAAGTTTGTATGCATTATCATTGATCTTAGCTACAACTTTAAAAGGGCCATCAGCTCTCGGAAGCAACTTTGACTTCCTCAAATCAGGAAACCGATCCTTTCTCAAGTGCAGCCAAACCAAATCACCTGGTTCAAAAGTGACATGCTTCTTTCCTCTGCTACCAGCAAGTTTATATTTAGCATTTATGGTTTCTATGGTCTCCTTTGTGGTCTCATGCATTTTCAACATCAACTCACCACGTTGTTTAGCATCAAAATTCAATCTCTCAGAAGTTGGTAGAGGCAGCAATCAATAGGGGCTCGAGGCACAAAACCATAAACAATCTCAAAAGGGCTCTTTTTAGTAGTAGAATGTTGTGAACGGTTGTAAGCAAACTCAACATGAGGCAAACATTCTTCCCACATTTTTATGTTCTTTTTCAAAATAGCCCTAAGCATGGTAGATAAAGTTCTATTCACAACCTCAGTTTGTCCATCAGTTTGGGGATGACATGTAGTGAAAATAGCAGCTTAGTACCTAATTTAGCCCACAAAGTTCTCCAAAAATGACTAAGAAATTTGGCATCACGATCTGAAACAATTGTGTTTGGCACACCATGCAAACGAACAATTTCACGAAAGAACAAATCAGCAACATGAGTAGCATCATCGGTCTTATGACATGGTATGAAATGTGCCATCTTAGAAAATCTATCCACAACCACAAAAACACTATCCCTCCCCTTCTTTGTTCTAGGCAGTCCTAAAACAAAGTCCATTGAAATATCCTCCCATGGTGCATTTGGAACAGGTAGAGGCATGTACAAACCATGAGGATTAAGGCGTGACTTAGCTTTTTGGCATGTTGTGCAGCGAGCAACAAATCTCTCCACGTCCCTCCGCATCTTGGGCCAAAAGAAATGATCAGCAAGGATGTCTTCTGTCTTCTTCACACCAAAGTGTCCCATCAGCCCTCCTCCATGTGCTTCCTGCAGTAATAACAAACGCACGGAGCTAGCTGGAATGCATAGCTTTGTTAGCTCTAAAAACAAACCCATCAGTTAGGACAAATTTGTTCCAAGTTTTCCCCTCCTTACAGTTCAGCAACACATCCTTAAAATCATCATCATGAGCATATTGTGCTTTAATCGTTTCCAAGCCGAAAATTTTGCAATCAAGTTGGGACAGCATAGTGTAACGCCTAGACAAAGCATCAGCAATGACATTCTCCTTCCCTTTCTTGTGTTTGATGACATAAGGGAAAGATTCAATGAATTCAACCCATTTAGCATGCCTACGATTCAGTTTTGCTTGACTTCGAATGTGTTTTAAGGACTCATGATCAGAATGTATAACAAACTCTTTGGGCCACAAATAGTGCTGCCAAGTTTCCAAAGTTCGAACTAAAGCAAGCAATTCCTTATCGTAAGTAGAATAGTTCAAGCTAGGTCCACTCAATTTCTCACTGAAATATGCTACAGGCTTACCATCTTGCAGCAGCACGCCACCCAACCCAATTCCACTAGCATCACATTCAAGTTCAAATGTTTTATTGAAATCTGGAAGTTGGAGCAAGGGTGCATGAGTTAACTTATCTTTGAGCACGCTGAAAGCATCCTGTTGAGCTGCAGCCCAAGTGAAGGTTGTACCCTTCTTAGTGAGTTCATGCAACGGAGCTGCAATGGTGCTAAAGTCCTTCACAAAGCGACGATAAAATCCAGCAAGTCCTAGAAAGCTTCGCACTTGGGTGACCGTTGTGGGAACCGGCCAGCTGTGAATGGCTTCAACCTTGGCTTGATCGACTTGAATTCCCTGCGGTGTCACAACATAGCCAAGAAAAGAGACTCGATCTGTGCAAAAGGTGCACTTCTCAAGGTTACCAAACAAACGTGCATCACGGAGAGCATCCAAAACAGCACGCAAATGATCAAGATGGTCTTCTAGTGATTTGCTATAGATCAGAATGTCATCAAAATATACCACAACAAATCTGCCAATGAAAGCGCGTAAAACTTCATTCATTAATCTCATGAAAGTGCTGGGTGCATTAGTGAGACCAAAAGGCATGACTAACCACTCATATAGACCGAATTTAGTTTTAAACGCTGTTTTCCATTCATCTCCTAACTTCATGCGAATCTGGTGGTAACCACTACGCAAATCAATTTTCGAGAACACAATTGAGCCACTCAATTCATCAAGCATATCATCTAGCCTAGGGATAGGATGACGATATCTGATAGTTATGTTATTAATCGCTCGGCAATCTACACACATGCGCCAAGATCCATCTTCTTAGGAACCAAAAGGATAGGAACAGCGCAGGGGCTCAGGGACTCACGCACGTAACCTTTGTCGAGCAATTCTTGCACTTGGCGCTGAATTTCTTTAGTTTCTTCAGGGTTGGTCCTGTATGGTGCACGATTGGGCAAGGAGGCCCCGGGAATAAGGTCAATCTGGTGCTCAATCCCACGAATTGGTGGCAGCCCCGGTGGCACCTCCTTTGGAAAAACATCCGCATACTCCTGCAAAAGTTTAGTGACAACAGGGGGCAAGGAAAGAGGTATGTCCTGAAGTGAAAACAAGGTTTGTTTGCAAATCAAGGCATAGCAAACAGCAGTGGTAGTATCAATCTCATCCAAATCAGATTTAGTAGCAATGAAACATGCCCCTTTCAGCTTGATCTCATTTCTGTTATCATGAACAGATTTGGCACTTCTCTTTTTGTGCTTCTCAAGTTCGTTTGCCACAATCTGATTTTCACTTTTAGCCTGTTCCTGATTCTTCATTTTACTAGCTCTAGTAAGTTCATCTTTTAAAATTGCTTCAGGAGACATTGGATGCAACACAATCCTTTTATCATGGTGTTGGAAGGAATACTGATTTGATCTACCATGATGCATAGAATCTTTATCAAATTGCCATGGCCTTCCTAGCAGAATACTACATGCTTGCATTGGCACAACATCACATTCAACAACATCTTTATAGGATCCGATGGCAAGATTAATTCGCACAAGTTTTGTTACCTTTGCCTTACCGGTGTTATTCAGCCATTGAATGCAATATGGATGCGGGTGTGGTTGGGTGGTAAGCGCAAGCTTCCCCACCATGTCGCTGCTGGCCAAGTTGTTGCAGCTACCTCCATCGATGATCACTCGACACGAACGCTCTTTGATGACACACTTTGTTTGGAACAATGTGTGCCGCTGATTTTGCTCCGCTTTCTCCATTTGTGCGCTCAGCACACGCTGCACAATTAGGCTCTCATAGCGGTCGGCTTCAGCTGCATTAATATGTTCTTCCGAGCAGCCCTCACTTCCTGCATGGTCAGCCGCAAGCAATGCAAGTATATCTTCATCAAGTTCACTAGCAGATGAGTACTCACCATCATTTTTTTACCACCAAAACACGCTTGCTTGGGCAGTCACGCATGACATGTCCAAATCCTTGCAGCGGTGGCACTGAACATCTCTTGTTCTACCTGTGGATGCCACCGATGAAGTGGTTGCAGCAGGTTTTGCGTTGTCTTGCTGCTGAATTTGCAGGGTTGTCACGAGGCTTGTCGCTAGAAGGTGGGGCTGCTGTTCGAGCTGACGATGAATAAGGTGCAGCAACACGTCCAGTTGATGGAATGCTTGAGCGGGGCTGCGTGGAAAAATTCCTCCCTGCAGAAATGTTAGTCCTGGTACTTGCACGTCGTCCCTGCACTTCCCTTTCAGCTTTGCAAGCAAGATGGAACAAACGGGTTATGTTAGTGTACTCTTTATAAGCAAGGATGTCCTGAATTTCCCGGTTTAACCCGCCCAAAAATCTAGCCATAGCAGGTTCCACATCCTCCTCTAAATTGCAGCGTAGCATGCCCATTTGCAGCTCTTGATAGTATTCTTCTACACTTTTAGTACCTTGTTTTAACTGCTGCAGCTGGTTTAAAAGATCACGTGCATAGTAAGATGGAACAAATCTAGCCCTCATGATCCGTTTCAAAGCATCCCAAGTTTGTGGCATGTTATTAGGATTTTTCTTGCCATGTTCTATCCACCAAACGGAAGCAAAATCAGTGAATTCACTAGTTGCAGCCCTAACACATGCATTTTCAGGAAAATCATGACAAGTAAACTTTTGTTCAACAGCCATCTCCCAAGTAAGATAAGCATCCGGATCATATTTACCATCAAAAGAGGGTATCTTAAATTTTATCTTACTGAAAGCAATGTCATTGTTATGTACCTCATGTGGACGTTGTCCACCCATACCTCGACGGTTACGACGTAGACGTCGCTGGCCTCTGATCCTCAACTTCGGTGTCAGCAGCATAATCAGCACCTGAATTTTCTGCGCCGTCCTCATCCTCTTGGCCACGTCCTCTATGCTGATCATTCAGTCTTCGCGTGGAGCTCATCAAAGCGCCTTAGAAGAGCAGCGAGACTCTTGTCCACGCGAGCAACCGTCGTCTCCAAACCTGCAAGCTTGGTGTTGTTGGAAATCTGTGCGGCCTCCATTTGCCCAATCTTCTCATTTATCACCTGCAAATCATTATCAATTCCAAGGGTGTACTCCCTCACTTGCTTTTGAAAATGCTGTACAATGCCTTTGGTGCGAGGTGTAAGCAGACCTCCACCATCCTCATCCTCACTCCCTACACCTGCCATGGTTAGCTTGCAGCAAACAAAGTCACAAGAAGTTGCCTACCAACTAAAGGAAATAGGTGGTGGCACACTATATGTTCACTCACACTTAGCCATTCAAGTTCTTACATGTTCTTACCAAGCAAGGCAGGAGGTGTCGGCAGCCAGCAAGAACAACACAAATGGTTACACAAGCACAACCCCGTGATGTAGTAGATAATTTGTGGAGCTATAGGTGGCTGCAAACAAAAGGCAAATCAAGGTACAGCTAGAACCACATTAGTCAAAGCAAGTTGAATAGACATTCATTGATGGTCCTATGCTGGTCCTAGTGCCAAATCAAGCTAGAGACTGTGAGCCTGAACACAAATGTTGTCACACACCAAGACAGCAAGGAATGCAAGAAAACAACAGCTCTATTCCCTTCACTTTTTTTTTCTCTTCTCTTCTCTTTCTTTTTTTTGCTCTTTCTTTTTCAGGGGCTAAAACTCTTTTGAAAACCCAACAATCCAAACAAAGGGATTGCTGCACACAACTCCTTTGAAATCAGTTCCAACGTCTCAACTTTCAGACAGCAGGTCGCGAATCTCAAGTGCTATTGCGACGAGCTCAGAAGGAGTTAGGGAGCAAATTTAGATCCGTTGGAAAGAACACGAGATAACCTTTCCAGATTGTATTTAAACATTTGAATCGGACATGTAACACAAGATATAGGACTGTTTTCTTCCAGTGCTCAGATCTGGGAAGATGGATTCGTGGTGGCAGAAATGACAGCGGAAATATGAATAGATTTGGTGGATCTCGTGGTGACTAAAACGTGACCAGAACTCAAAACTCTAAAGATTGAACCACTAAGAACCAGCAACTAGCCCAAACAATGCAACTGAAAACTCAACAAGCAAAGAACTAAGCAGAACAGCAAAAGCTCAAACTTGTTGGTGGGATTTTCAGATCTAGCCTATTTTTGTGTAGTTTTCTGGACTGTAGGTAAAGGAATGGGTAGAATCTCTCACCGAAAAAAACCTTGCTCTGATTACCACATGATGGAACCCGCTGGGGTTTGCTCCCGATCTTTCGATGAGAGTGGGGGATAACTCGATTTGAGGAGGATCGACGTTGTGCTGCCCGACTACAACACCACAAGGGCTGCGCTGCGCCTTAGCGACAGTTACACCGCCTCCAATTTGTGTTGTTCTTGCTGTGCCAAGAACAACCTTGAACCTGCAAGCAAATCGAAGAACAAGCAAGAACAAGTGGACAAGCAAACAGCACACAGACCTTGCCCAAAGGATAAATCTGATACACACGAAGTTGGGGTTCTGAATCAAGCAAATCGGGTGGTCTAATCGACACACGCGTTTACAAGGAAGTAGCAGCAGCTAAACTTACAACCAAACAAAACCCAAGTCTCAAATGGTGGCTGCTGGTGGTTTATATAGGTGGGGGGAGCAGCCAAGAGGCGTGGAGGGTGTAAACCCTAACTTAAAATGGGCCCCTAGTGGGCTGAACTAGATACAAGGGCCTCAGCCCAAGACTGGAAGACTGAACGTCATTTGGCGATTCTGCTTAGCTCCTTTGGAATTCATCTTGAGGTTGGATCCATCTGAAAGTAGACTTCAGGAGCTTTCCAACAAGTACTCATGGGCTTCAAACAATATTCAGAGCTAAGAGTTATGGCCTTCCGAAGTTGCCCCTTCCTGGAGGTCCGAACTGGTATGGTCCGATCTGATCATCCACACTCGCTTTCTTGTGTTTGCTCTCCCTCCAATCTGGTTCATGTCCCAAGTTCCTAAGAATAAGAAAAGCATCACAAGAATTTAGTAGTACCCCATTCATGGATGATGGTTTATGGACAGCGAGGAACGAGTTTACCTGATAATTTAGCTCTCGTGCACGAGCTCTTGTCATTGGTCCTTGCTGCGTAGTAGGCATGGGTGTATCATTGGGAGGGATGTCCTCATCACGAGTTTTGCACAAATGCCGAAACATCCAAATGCACCCAAATACTACAAACATTTTTAGGGTCCAATGGGTGGATGGGTGCGTTGAAAAATCCGATGCTTCGGGCACGAACTTTTGCATTAATTGCACCAGTTCACCCGTTTTGCACGAGTTTCATGCAGTTACAAACGATCCCAAATGCACCAAACACTATGAAACACCAAAACATGAGTTTAGGGTCCAATGGGGTGGATTGGTGCGTTGTTCGAAAATTAAAACGCGACTTCGTGGCACGAACTTTTGCATAATTGCACCAGTTCAGTTTTTGCACGAGTTTTGCAGTTATGAACGATCCCAAATGCACCCAAATACTACAAACACCAAACATTAGTTTAGGGTCCAATGGAGTGGATTGGGTGCATTCGTTGCGAAAAATCTCGACATGACTTTGTGGCACGAAACTTTTGCATTAATTGCCAGTTCACCTTTTTGCACCAGTTTCATGCAAACGAAACGATCCCAAATGCACCCAAACACTATGAAACACACCAAAACATGAGTTTAGGGTCCAATGGGTGGATTGGTGCGTTCGTTGCGAAAAATAAGTGACTTCGTGGCACGAACTTTTGTTACTTGAGTTCAATGTTTCAGTTGCAGTTACGAACGATCCCAAATGCACCCAAATACTACAAAACGCACCAAAATAGTTTAGGGTCCAATGGGGTTGGGTTCGTGCGAAAAATCCGACGTGACTTCGTGGCACGAACTTTTGCATTAATTGCACCAGTTCACCCTTTTGCACGAGTTTCATGCAGTTAGAAATGATCCCAAATGCACAACGCACCAAAACATGAGTTTAGGGTCCAATGGGGGATTGGGTGTTCGTTGCGAAAAATCCGACGTGACTTCGTGGCACGAACTTTTGCATTAATTGCACCGTTCACCATTTCAGAGTTTCATGCAGTTACAAAACGATCCAAATGCACCCAAACACTATGCAAAACATGAGTTTAGGGTCCAATGGGTGGATCAGGTGTGTTTGAAAAATTACGTGACTTCGTGGCACGAACTTTTGCATTAATTGCACTAGTTCATGTTTTGCACCAGTTTCATGCAGTAACGAAACATCCCAAATGCACCCAAATACTACAAAAAAAACATGAGTTTAGGGTCCAATGGGGTGGATGGGTGCGTTCGTTTGAAAAATCCGATGTGACTTCGTGGCACGAACTTTTGCATTAATTGCACCTTCAGTTTTGCACGAGTTTCATGCAGTTACGAAAGATCCCAAATGCACCCAAACTATAAACGCACCAAACATGAGTTTAGGGTCCAATGGGGTGGATGGTGCGTTCGTTGCGAAAAATAAATGACTTCGTGGCACGAACTTTTGCATTAATTGGACCATTCAGTTGTTTTGCACAGTTTCATGCAGTTAAATGATCCCAAATGCACCCAAACACTACAAACAACCAAACATAGTTTAGGGTCCAATGGAGTGGATTGGTGCATTCGTTGCGAAAAATCGACGACTTTGGCACGAACTTTTGCATTAATTGCCAGTTTCCATTTTGCACCAGTTTCATGCATTACGAACGATCCCAAATGCACCCAAACACTATGAACACACCAAAACATGAGTTTAGGGTCCAATGGGGTGGAGGTGCGTTCGTTGTGAAAAATACGTGACTTCGTGGCACGAACTTTTGCATTAATTGCCCAGTTTGTTTTGCAGTTTCTGCAGTTACGAAACGATCCCAAATGCACCCAAATACAACGCACCAAACATTAGTTTAGGGTCCAATGGGGTGATTGGGTCGTTCGTGCGAAAAATCCTGGTGACTTCGTGGCACGAACTTTTGCATTAATTGCACCAGTTCACCCCGTTTTGCACCGAGTTTCATGCAGTTAAACGATCCCAAATGCACCACACCAAAACATGAGTTTAGGGTCCAATGGGGGATTGGGTGTTCGTTGCGAAAAATCCCGATGTGACTTCGTGGCACGAACTTCATTAATTGCACCAGTTCACCCATTTTGCACCGAGTTTCATGCAGTTACAAACGATCCCAAATGCACCCAAATGTGAAAGCACCAAAACATGAGTTTAGGGTCCAATGGGTGGATCGGGTGTTTGTTGCGAAAAATTCCGTGACTTCGTGGCACGAACTTTTGCATTAATTGCACAGTTCAGTTTTTGCACAGTTTCAGTTACGAAACATCCCAATGCACCCAAATACTACAAAACAAAACATTAGTTTAGGGTCCAATGGGTGGATGGGTGTTCGTTGAAAAATCCGATGTGACTTCGTGGCACGAACTTTGCATTAATTGCACCATTCACCCGTTTTGCACGAGTTTCATGCAGTTACGAAAATCCCAATGCACCAAACACTATGAACGCACCAAAACATGAGTTTAGGGTCCAATGGGTGGATTGGTGCGTTGTTGCGAAAAAATGCGACTTCGTGGCACGAACTTTTGCATTAATTGACCAGTTCAGTTGTTTTAACAGTTTCATGCAGTTAGGCCCAAATGCACCCAAATACTACAAACACCAAATTAGTTTAGGGTCCAATGGAGTGGATGGTGCATTCGTTGCGAAAAATCGATGACTTGTGGCACGAATTTTGCATTAATTGCGTTCCCCTTTTGCACCAGTTTCATGCATTACGAAACGATCCCAAATGCACCCAAACACTATGAAACACACCAAAACATGAGTTTAGGGTCCAATGGGGTGGAGGGTGCGTTCGTTGAAAAATACATGTGACTTCGTGGCACGAACTTTTGCATTAATTGACCAGTTCATGTTTTGCAACAGTTTGCAGTTACGGAACGATCCCAAATGCACCCAAACTACAAAACGCACCAAACATAGTTTAGGGTCCAATGGGGTGATTGGGTGTTCGTTGCGAAAAATCCTGATGATTCGTGGCACGAACTTTTGCATTAATTGCACTTCACCCGTTTTGCACCGAGTTTCATGCAGTTACGAAATGATCCCAAATGCACACACAAACCAAAACATGAGTTTAGGGTCCAATGGGGGATTGGGTGCATTCGTTGCGAAAAATCCGATGTGACTTCGTGGCACGAACTTTGCATTAATTGCACCAGTTTTTTGCACCGAGTTTCATGCAGTTACAAACGATCCCAAATGCACCCAAACACTGTGAAAGCCCAAAACATGAGTTTAGGGTCCAATGGAGTGGATCGGGTGTTGTTGCGAAAAATCCAACGTGACTTCGTGGCACGAACTTTTGCATTAATTGCACCGTTTTGCACCAAGTTTCATAAGTTACAAAACCCAAATGCACCCAAATACTACAAAACAACATTTTTAGGGTCCAATGGGGTGGATTGGTGTGTCGTTGAAAAATCCCGATGACTTCGTGGACAACTTTTGCATTAATTGCACCATTCACCCGTTTTGCACCGAGTTGCAGTTACGAAATGATCCCAAATGCACCAAACACTATGAAACGCACCAAAATGAGTTTAGGGTCCAATGGGTGGATTGGTGCGTTGTTCGAAAAAACCGACTTCGTGGCACGAACTTTTGCATTAATTGGACCAGTTTGTTTTGCACGTTCATGCAGTTATGAACGATCCCAAATGCACCAAATACTACAACACCAAAATTAGTTTAGGGTCCAATGGAGTGGATTGGGTGTTCGTTGCGAAAAATCCGTGACTTGTGGCACGAACTTTTGCATTAATTGCCAGTTCACCCTTTTGCACCGAGTTTCATGCAACGAAACGATCCCAAATGCACCCAAACACTATGAAACACACCAAACATGAGTTTAGGGTCCAATGGGTGGATCGGGCGTTCGTTGCGAAAAATACGTGACTTCGTGGCACGAACTTTTGCATTAATTGCCAGTTCAGGTTTTAACAATGCAGTTCGGAACGATCCCAAATGCACCCAAATACTACAAAACGCACCAAAATTTTTAGGGTCCAATGGGGTGATTGGGTGTTGCGAAAAATGAGTGACTTCGTGGCACGAACTTTTGCATTAATTTCACCCGTTTTGCACCAGTTTCATGCAGTTATGAAGATCCCAAATGCACACCACCAAAACATGAGTTTAGGGTCCAATGGGGGATTGGGTGCGTTCGTTGCGAAAAATCCCGTGACTTCGTGGCACGAACTTTGCATTAATTGCACCAGTTCACCCTTTTGCACCGAGTTCATGCAGTTACAAACGATCCCAAATGCACCCAAACATATGACGCACCAAAACATGAGTTTAGGGTCCAATGGGTGGATCGGTGTTCGTTGGGAAAAATTCAACGTGACTTCGTGGCACGAACTTTGCATTAATTGCACCAGTTCGTTTTGCACCAAGTTTCATGCAGCTTCGAAAAATCCCGATGTGACTTCGTGGCACGAACGTTTGCATTAATTGCACCAGTTCACCCCATTTTGCACCGAGTCTCATGCAGTTACAAACGATCCGAAATGCACCCAAACACTATGAAAGGCTCCAAAACATGAGTTTAGGGTCCAATGGGGTGGATCAGGTGTGTTTGTTGGGAAAAATTACAACGTGACTTCGTGGCACGAACTTTTGCAATAATTGCACCAGTTCAGTATGTTTTGCCAAGTTTCATGCAGTTACGAAACAATCCCAAATGCACCCAAATACTACAAAACATACTGAAACATTACTTTACGGTCCAATGGGGTGGATATGGTGTGTCCGTTATGAAAAATCCTGATGTGACTTCGTGGAACAAACTTTTGCATTAATTGCACCAATTCATCCCGTTTTGCACCGAGTTTCATGCAGTTACGAAATGATCCCAAATGCAACCAAACACTATGAAACGCACCAAAACATGAGTTTAGGGTCCAATGGGGTGGATTAGGTGCGTTGGTTGCGAAAAATTAAAACGCGACTTCGTGGCACAAACTTTTGCATTAATTGGACCAGTTCAGTATGTTTTGCAACAAGTTTCATGCAGTTATGGAACGATCCCAAATGCACGCAAATACTACAAAACAGACCGAAACATTAGTTTAGGGTCCAATGGAGTGGATTGGGTGCATTCGTTGCGAAAAATCTCGACATGACTTTGTGGCACAAACTTTTGCATTAATTGGTCCAGTTCATCCCATTTTGCACCAAGTTTCATGCAATTACGAAACGATCCCAAATGCACCCAAACACTATGAAACACACCAAAACATGAGTTTAGGGTCCAATGGGGTGGATCAGGTGCGTTCGTTGTGAAAAATACAATGTGACTTCGTGGCACGAACTTTTGTATTAATTGAACCAGTTCAGTATGTTTTGAAACAAGTTTCTTGCAGTTACGGAACGATCCCAAATGCACCCAAATACTACAAAACGCACCGAAACATTAGTTTAGGGTCCAATGGGGTTGATTGGGTCCGTTCGCTGCGAAAAATCCGGAAGTGAGTTCGTGGCACGAACTTTTGCATTAATTGCACCAGTTCACCCCGTTTTGCACCGAGTTTCATGCAGTTATGAAATGATCCCAAATGCACACGCACCAAAACATGAGTTTTAGGGTCCAATGGGGCGGATTGGGTGCATTCGTTGCGAAAAATCCCGATGTGACTTCGTGGCACGAACGTTTGCATTAATTGCACCAGTTCACCCCATTTTGCACCGAGTTTCATGCAGTTACAAAACGATCCGAAATGCACCCAAACACTATGAAAGGCTCCAAAACATGAGTTTAGGGTCCAATGGGGTGGATCAGGTGTGTTTGTTGGGAAAAATTACAACGTGACTTCGTGGCACGAACTTTTGCATTAATTGCACCAGTTCAGTATGTTTTGCACCAAGTTTCATGCAGTTACGAAACAATCCCAAATGCACCCAAATACTACAAAACATACTGAAACATTACTTTAGGGTCCAATGGGGTGGATAGGGTGTGTCCGTTATGAAAAATCCTGATGTGACTTCGTGGAACAAACTTTTGCATTAATTGCACCAATTCATCCCGTTTTGCACCGAGTTTCATGCAGTTACGAAATGATCCCAAATGCAACCAAACACTATGAAACGCACCAAAACATGAGTTTAGGGTCCAATGGGGTGGATTAGGTGCGTTGGTTGCGAAAAATTAAAACGCGACTTCGTGGCACAAACTTTTGCATTAATTGGACCAGTTCAGTATGTTTTGCAACAAGTTTCATGCAGTTATGGAACGATCCCAAATGCACGCAAATACTACAAAACAGACCGAAACATTAGTTTAGGGTCCAATGGAGTGGATTGGGTGCATTCGTTGCGAAAAATCTCGACATGACTTTGTGGCACAAACTTTTGCATTAATTGGTCCAGTTCATCCCATTTTGCACCAAGTTTCATGCAATTACGAAACGATCCCAAATGCACCCAAACACTATGAAACACACCAAAACATGAGTTTAGGGTCCAATGGGGTGGATCAGGTGCGTTCGTTGTGAAAAATACAATGTGACTTCGTGGCACGAACTTTTGTATTAATTGAACCAGTTCAGTATGTTTTGAAACAAGTTTCTTGCAGTTACGGAACGATCCCAAATGCACCCAAATACTACAAAACGCACCGAAACATTAGTTTAGGGTCCAATGGGGTTGATTGGGTCCGTTCGCTGCGAAAAATCCTGAAGTGAGTTCGTGGCACGAACTTTTGCATTAATTGCACCAGTTCACCCCGTTTTGCACCGAGTTTCATGCAGTTATGAAATGATCCCAAATGCACACGCACCAAAACATGAGTTTTAGGGTCCAATGGGGCGGATTGGGTGCATTCGTTGCGAAAAATCCCGATGTGACTTCGTGGCACGAACGTTTGCATTAATTGCACCAGTTCACCCCATTTTGCACCGAGTTTCATGCAGTTACAAAACGATCCGAAATGCACCCAAACACTATGAAAGGCTCCAAAACATGAGTTTAGGGTCCAATGGGGTGGATCAGGTGTGTTTGTTGGGAAAAATTACAACGTGACTTCGTGGCACGAACTTTTGCATTAATTGCACCAGTTCAGTATGTTTTGCACCAAGTTTCATGCAGTTACGAAACAATCCCAAATGCACCCAAATACTACAAAACATACTGAAACATTACTTTAGGGTCCAATGGGGTGGATAGGGTGTGTCCGTTATGAAAAATCCTGATGTGACTTCGTGGAACAAACTTTTGCATTAATTGCACCAATTCATCCCGTTTTGCACCGAGTTTCATGCAGTTACGAAATGATCCCAAATGCAACCAAACACTATGAAACGCACCAAAACATGAGTTTAGGGTCCAATGGGGTGGATTAGGTGCGTTGGTTGCGAAAAATTAAAACGCGACTTCGTGGCACAAACTTTTGCATTAATTGGACCAGTTCAGTATGTTTTGCAACAAGTTTCATGCAGTTATGGAACGATCCCAAATGCACGCAAATACTACAAAACAGACCGAAACATTAGTTTAGGGTCCAATGGAGTGGATTGGGTGCATTCGTTGCGAAAAATCTCGACATGACTTTGTGGCACAAACTTTTGCATTAATTGGTCCAGTTCATCCCATTTTGCACCAAGTTTCATGCAATTACGAAACGATCCCAAATGCACCCAAACACTATGAAACACACCAAAACATGAGTTTAGGGTCCAATGGGGTGGATCAGGTGCGTTCGTTGTGAAAAATACAATGTGACTTCGTGGCACGAACTTTTGTATTAATTGAACCAGTTCAGTATGTTTTGAAACAAGTTTCTTGCAGTTACGGAACGATCCCAAATGCACCCAAATACTACAAAACGCACCGAAACATTAGTTTAGGGTCCAATGGGGTTGATTGGGTCCGTTCGCTGCGAAAAATCCTGAAGTGAGTTCGTGGCACGAACTTTTGCATTAATTGCACCAGTTCACCCCGTTTTGCACCGAGTTTCATGCAGTTATGAAATGATCCCAAATGCACACGCACCAAAACATGAGTTTTAGGGTCCAATGGGGCGGATTGGGTGCATTCGTTGCGAAAAATCCCGATGTGACTTCGTGGCACGAACGTTTGCATTAATTGCACCAGTTCACCCCATTTTGCACCGAGTTTCATGCAGTTACAAAACGATCCGAAATGCACCCAAACACTATGAAAGGCTCCAAAACATGAGTTTAGGGTCCAATGGGGTGGATCAGGTGTGTTTGTTGGGAAAAATTACAACGTGACTTCGTGGCACGAACTTTTGCATTAATTGCACCAGTTCAGTATGTTTTGCACCAAGTTTCATGCAGTTACGAAACAATCCCAAATGCACCCAAATACTACAAAACATACTGAAACATTACTTTAGGGTCCAATGGGGTGGATAGGGTGTGTCCGTTATGAAAAATCCTGATGTGACTTCGTGGAACAAACTTTTGCATTAATTGCACCAATTCATCCCGTTTTGCACCGAGTTTCATGCAGTTACGAAATGATCCCAAATGCAACCAAACACTATGAAACGCACCAAAACATGAGTTTAGGGTCCAATGGGGTGGATTAGGTGCGTTGGTTGCGAAAAATTAAAACGCGACTTCGTGGCACAAACTTTTGCATTAATTGGACCAGTTCAGTATGTTTTGCAACAAGTTTCATGCAGTTATGGAACGATCCCAAATGCACGCAAATACTACAAAACAGACCGAAACATTAGTTTAGGGTCCAATGGAGTGGATTGGGTGCATTCGTTGCGAAAAATCTCGACATGACTTTGTGGCACAAGCTTTTGCATTAATTGGTCCAGTTCATCCCATTTTGCACCAAGTTTCATGCAATTACGAAACGATCCCAAATGCACCCAAACACTATGAAACACACCAAAACATGAGTTTAGGGTCCAATGGGGTGGATCAGGTGCGTTCGTTGTGAAAAATACAATGTGACTTCGTGGCACGAACTTTTGTATTAATTGAACCAGTTCAGTATGTTTTGAAACAAGTTTCTTGCAGTTACGGAACGATCCCAAATGCACCCAAATACTACAAAACGCACCGAAACATTAGTTTAGGGTCCAATGGGGTTGATTGGGTCCGTTCGCTGCGAAAAATCCTGAAGTGAGTTCGTGGCACGAACTTTTGCATTAATTGCACCAGTTCACCCCGTTTTGCACCGAGTTTCATGCAGTTATGAAATGATCCCAAATGCACACGCACCAAAACATGAGTTTTAGGGTCCAATGGGGCGGATTGGGTGCATTCGTTGCGAAAAATCCCGATGTGACTTCGTGGCACGAACGTTTGCATTAATTGCACCAGTTCACCCCATTTTGCACCGAGTTTCATGCAGTTACAAAACGATCCGAAATGCACCCAAACACTATGAAAGGCTCCAAAACATGAGTTTAGGGTCCAATGGGGTGGATCAGGTGTGTTTGTTGGGAAAAATTACAACGTGACTTCGTGGCACGAACTTTTGCATTAATTGCACCAGTTCAGTATGTTTTGCACCAAGTTTCATGCAGTTACGAAACAATCCCAAATGCACCCAAATACTACAAAACATACTGAAACATTACTTTAGGGTCCAATGGGGTGGATAGGGTGTGTCCGTTATGAAAAATCCTGATGTGACTTCGTGGAACAAACTTTTGCATTAATTGCACCAATTCATCCCGTTTTGCACCGAGTTTCATGCAGTTACGAAATGATCCCAAATGCAACCAAACACTATGAAACGCACCAAAACATGAGTTTAGGGTCCAATGGGGTGGATTAGGTGCGTTGGTTGCGAAAAATTAAAACGCGACTTCGTGGCACAAACTTTTGCATTAATTGGACCAGTTCAGTATGTTTTGCAACAAGTTTCATGCAGTTATGGAACGATCCCAAATGCACGCAAATACTACAAAACAGACCGAAACATTAGTTTAGGGTCCAATGGAGTGGATTGGGTGCATTCGTTGCGAAAAATCTCGACATGACTTTGTGGCACAAACTTTTGCATTAATTGGTCCAGTTCATCCCATTTTGCACCAAGTTTCATGCAATTACGAAACGATCCCAAATGCACCCAAACACTATGAAACACACCAAAACATGAGTTTAGGGTCCAATGGGGTGGATCAGGTGCGTTCGTTGTGAAAAATACAATGTGACTTCGTGGCACGAACTTTTGTATTAATTGAACCAGTTCAGTATGTTTTGAAACAAGTTTCTTGCAGTTACGGAACGATCCCAAATGCACCCAAATACTACAAAACGCACCGAAACATTAGTTTAGGGTCCAATGGGGTTGATTGGGTCCGTTCGCTGCGAAAAATCCTGAAGTGAGTTCGTGGCACGAACTTTTGCATTAATTGCACCAGTTCACCCCGTTTTGCACCGAGTTTCATGCAGTTATGAAATGATCCCAAATGCACACGCACCAAAACATGAGTTTTAGGGTCCAATGGGGCGGATTGGGTGCATTCGTTGCGAAAAATCCCGATGTGACTTCGTGGCACGAACGTTTGCATTAATTGCACCAGTTCACCCCATTTTGCACCGAGTTTCATGCAGTTACAAAACGATCCGAAATGCACCCAAACACTATGAAAGGCTCCAAAACATGAGTTTAGGGTCCAATGGGGTGGATCAGGTGTGTTTGTTGGGAAAAATTACAACGTGACTTCGTGGCACGAACTTTTGCATTAATTGCACCAGTTCAGTATGTTTTGCACCAAGTTTCATGCAGTTACGAAACAATCCCAAATGCACCCAAATACTACAAAACATACTGAAACATTACTTTAGGGTCCAATGGGGTGGATAGGGTGTGTCCGTTATGAAAAATCCTGATGTGACTTCGTGGAACAAACTTTTGCATTAATTGCACCAATTCATCCCGTTTTGCACCGAGTTTCATGCAGTTACGAAATGATCCCAAATGCAACCAAACACTATGAAACGCACCAAAACATGAGTTTAGGGTCCAATGGGGTGGATTAGGTGCGTTGGTTGCGAAAAATTAAAACGCGACTTCGTGGCACAAACTTTTGCATTAATTGGACCAGTTCAGTATGTTTTGCAACAAGTTTCATGCAGTTATGGAACGATCCCAAATGCACGCAAATACTACAAAACAGACCGAAACATTAGTTTAGGGTCCAATGGAGTGGATTGGGTGCATTCGTTGCGAAAAATCTCGACATGACTTTGTGGCACAAACTTTTGCATTAATTGGTCCAGTTCATCCCATTTTGCACCAAGTTTCATGCAATTACGAAACGATCCCAAATGCACCCAAACACTATGAAACACACCAAAACATGAGTTTAGGGTCCAATGGGGTGGATCAGGTGCGTTCGTTGTGAAAAATACAATGTGACTTCGTGGCACGAACTTTTGTATTAATTGAACCAGTTCAGTATGTTTTGAAACAAGTTTCTTGCAGTTACGGAACGATCCCAAATGCACCCAAATACTACAAAACGCACCGAAACATTAGTTTAGGGTCCAATGGGGTTGATTGGGTCCGTTCGCTGCGAAAAATCCTGAAGTGAGTTCGTGGCACGAACTTTTGCATTAATTGCACCAGTTCACCCCGTTTTGCACCGAGTTTCATGCAGTTATGAAATGATCCCAAATGCACACGCACCAAAACATGAGTTTTAGGGTCCAATGGGGCGGATTGGGTGCATTCGTTGCGAAAAATCCCGATGTGACTTCGTGGCACGAACGTTTGCATTAATTGCACCAGTTCACCCCATTTTGCACCGAGTTTCATGCAGTTACAAAACGATCCGAAATGCACCCAAACACTATGAAAGGCTCCAAAACATGAGTTTAGGGTCCAATGGGGTGGATCAGGTGTGTTTGTTGGGAAAAATTACAACGTGACTTCGTGGCACGAACTTTTGCATTAATTGCACCAGTTCAGTATGTTTTGCACCAAGTTTCATGCAGTTACGAAACAATCCCAAATGCACCCAAATACTACAAAACATACTGAAACATTACTTTAGGGTCCAATGGGGTGGATAGGGTGTGTCCGTTATGAAAAATCCTGATGTGACTTCGTGGAACAAACTTTTGCATTAATTGCACCAATTCATCCCGTTTTGCACCGAGTTTCATGCAGTTACGAAATGATCCCAAATGCAACCAAACACTATGAAACGCACCAAAACATGAGTTTAGGGTCCAATGGGGTGGATTAGGTGCGTTGGTTGCGAAAAATTAAAACGCGACTTCGTGGCACAAACTTTTGCATTAATTGGACCAGTTCAGTATGTTTTGCAACAAGTTTCATGCAGTTATGGAACGATCCCAAATGCACGCAAATACTACAAAACAGACCGAAACATTAGTTTAGGGTCCAATGGAGTGGATTGGGTGCATTCGTTGCGAAAAATCTCGACATGACTTTGTGGCACAAACTTTTGCATTAATTGGTCCAGTTCATCCCATTTTGCACCAAGTTTCATGCAATTACGAAACGATCCCAAATGCACCCAAACACTATGAAACACACCAAAACATGAGTTTAGGGTCCAATGGGGTGGATCAGGTGCGTTCGTTGTGAAAAATACAATGTGACTTCGTGGCACGAACTTTTGTATTAATTGAACCAGTTCAGTATGTTTTGAAACAAGTTTCTTGCAGTTACGGAACGATCCCAAATGCACCCAAATACTACAAAACGCACCGAAACATTAGTTTAGGGTCCAATGGGGTTGATTGGGTCCGTTCGCTGCGAAAAATCCTGAAGTGAGTTCGTGGCACGAACTTTTGCATTAATTGCACCAGTTCACCCCGTTTTGCACCGAGTTTCATGCAGTTATGAAATGATCCCAAATGCACACGCACCAAAACATGAGTTTTAGGGTCCAATGGGGCGGATTGGGTGCATTCGTTGCGAAAAATCCCGATGTGACTTCGTGGCACGAACGTTTGCATTAATTGCACCAGTTCACCCCATTTTGCACCGAGTTTCATGCAGTTACAAAACGATCCGAAATGCACCCAAACACTATGAAAGGCTCCAAAACATGAGTTTAGGGTCCAATGGGGTGGATCAGGTGTGTTTGTTGGGAAAAATTACAACGTGACTTCGTGGCACGAACTTTTGCATTAATTGCACCAGTTCAGTATGTTTTGCACCAAGTTTCATGCAGTTACGAAACAATCCCAAATGCACCCAAATACTACAAAACATACTGAAACATTACTTTAGGGTCCAATGGGGTGGATAGGGTGTGTCCGTTATGAAAAATCCTGATGTGACTTCGTGGAACAAACTTTTGCATTAATTGCACCAATTCATCCCGTTTTGCACCGAGTTTCATGCAGTTACGAAATGATCCCAAATGCAACCAAACACTATGAAACGCACCAAAACATGAGTTTAGGGTCCAATGGGGTGGATTAGGTGCGTTGGTTGCGAAAAATTAAAACGCGACTTCGTGGCACAAACTTTTGCATTAATTGGACCAGTTCAGTATGTTTTGCAACAAGTTTCATGCAGTTATGGAACGATCCCAAATGCACGCAAATACTACAAAACAGACCGAAACATTAGTTTAGGGTCCAATGGAGTGGATTGGGTGCATTCGTTGCGAAAAATCTCGACATGACTTTGTGGCACAAACTTTTGCATTAATTGGTCCAGTTCATCCCATTTTGCACCAAGTTTCATGCAATTACGAAACGATCCCAAATGCACCCAAACACTATGAAACACACCAAAACATGAGTTTAGGGTCCAATGGGGTGGATCAGGTGCGTTCGTTGTGAAAAATACAATGTGACTTCGTGGCACGAACTTTTGTATTAATTGAACCAGTTCAGTATGTTTTGAAACAAGTTTCTTGCAGTTACGGAACGATCCCAAATGCACCCAAATACTACAAAACGCACCGAAACATTAGTTTAGGGTCCAATGGGGTTGATTGGGTCCGTTCGCTGCGAAAAATCCTGAAGTGAGTTCGTGGCACGAACTTTTGCATTAATTGCACCAGTTCACCCCGTTTTGCAACCGAGTTTCATGCAGTTATGAAATGATCCCAAATGCACACGCACCAAAACATGAGTTTTAGGGTCCAATGGGGCGGATTGGGTGCATTCGTTGCGAAAAATCCCGATGTGACTTCGTGGCACGAACGTTTGCATTAATTGCAACCAGTTCACCCCCATTTTGCACCGAGTTTCATGCAGTTACAAAACGATCCGAAATGCACCCAAACACTATGAAAGGCTCCAAAACATGAGTTTAGGGTCCAATGGGGTGGATCAGGTGTGTTTGTTGGGAAAAATTACAACGTGACTTCGTGGCACGAACTTTTGCAATTAATTGCACCAGTTCAGTATGTTTTGCACCAAGTTTCATGCAGTTACGAAACAATCCCAAATGCACCCAAATACTACAAAACATACTGAAACATTACTTTAGGGTCCAATGGGGTGGATAGGGTGTGTCCGTTATGAAAAATCCTGATGTGACTTCGTGGAACAAACTTTTGCATTAATTGCACCAATTCATCCCGTTTTGCACCGAGTTTCATGCAGTTACGAAATGATCCCAAATGCAACCAAACACTATGAAACGCACCAAAACATGAGTTTAGGGTCCAATGGGGTGGATTAGGTGCGTTGGTTGCGAAAAATTAAAACGCGACTTCGTGGCACAAACTTTTGCATTAATTGGACCAGTTCAGTATGTTTTGCAACAAGTTTCATGCAGTTATGGAACGATCCCAAATGCACGCAAATACTACAAAACAGACCGAAACATTAGTTTAGGGTCCAATGGAGTGGATTGGGTGCATTCGTTGCGAAAAATCTCGACATGACTTTGTGGCACAAGCTTTTGCATTAATTGGTCCAGTTCATCCCATTTTGCACCAAGTTTCATGCAATTACGAAACGATCCCAAATGCACCCAAACACTATGAAACACACCAAACATGAGTTTAGGGTCCAATGGGGTGGATCAGGTGCGTTCGTTGTGAAAAATACAATGTGACTTCGTGGCACGAACTTTTGTATTAATTGAACCAGTTCAGTATGTTTTGAAACAAGTTTCTTGCAGTTACGGAACGATCCCAAATGCACCCAAATACTACAAAACGCACCGAAACATTAGTTTAGGGTCCAATGGGGTTGATTGGGTCCGTTCGCTGCGAAAAATCCTGAAGTGAGTTCGTGGCACGAACTTTTGCATTAATTGCACCAGTTCACCCCGTTTTGCACCGAGTTTCATGCAGTTATGAAATGATCCCAAATGCACACGCACCAAAACATGAGTTTTAGGGTCCAATGGGGCGGATTGGGTGCATTCGTTGCGAAAAATCCCGATGTGACTTCGTGGCACGAACGTTTGCATTAATTGCACCAGTTCACCCCATTTTGCACCGAGTTTCATGCAGTTACAAAACGATCCGAAATGCACCCAAACACTATGAAAGGCTCCAAAACATGAGTTTAGGGTCCAATGGGGTGGATCAGGTGTGTTTGTTGGAAAAATTACAACGTGACTTCGTGGCACGAACTTTTGCATTAATTGCACCAGTTCAGTATGTTTTGCACCAAGTTTCATGCAGTTACGAAACAATCCCAAATGCACCCAAATACTTACAAAACATACTGAAACATTACTTTAGGGTCCAATGGGGTGGATAGGGTGTGTCCGTTATGAAAAATCCTGATGTGACTTCGTGGAACAAACTTTTGCATTAATTGCACCAATTCATCCCGTTTTGCACCGAGTTTCATGCAGTTACGAAATGATCCCAAATGCAACCAAACACTATGAAACGCACCAAAACATGAGTTTAGGGTCCAATGGGGTGGATTAGGTGCGTTGGTTGCGAAAAATTAAAACGCGACTTCGTGGCACAAACTTTTGCATTAATTGGACCAGTTCAGTATGTTTTGCAACAAGTTTCATGCAGTTATGGAACGATCCCAAATGCACGCAAATACTACAAAACAGACCGAAACATTAGTTTAGGGTCCAATGGAGTGGATTGGGTGCATTCGTTGCGAAAAATCTCGACATGACTTTGTGGCACAAACTTTTGCATTAATTGGTCCAGTTCATCCCATTTTGCACCAAGTTTCATGCAATTACGAAACGATCCCAAATGCACCCAAACACTATGAAACACACCAAAACATGAGTTTAGGGTCCAATGGGGTGGATCAGGTGCGTTCGTTGTGAAAAATACAATGTGACTTCGTGGCACGAACTTTTGTATTAATTGAACCAGTTCAGTATGTTTTGAAACAGTTTCTTGCAGTTACGGAACGATCCCAAATGCACCCAAATACTACAAAACGCACCGAAACATTAGTTTAGGGTCCAATGGGGTTGATTGGGTCCGTTCGCTGCGAAAAATCCTGAAGTGAGTTCGTGGCACGAACTTTTGCATTAATTGCACCAGTTCACCCCGTTTTGCACCGAGTTTCATGCAGTTATGAAATGATCCCAAATGCACACGCACCAAAACATGAGTTTTAGGGTCCAATGGGCGGATTGGGTGCATTCGTTGCGAAAAATCCCGATGTGACTTCGTGGCACGAACGTTTGCATTAATTGCACCAGTTCACCCCATTTTGCACCGAGTTTCATGCAGTTACAAAACGATCCGAAATGCACCCAAACACTATGAAAGGCTCCAAACATGAGTTTAGGGTCCAATGGGGTGGATCAGGTGTGTTTGTTGGGAAAAATTACAACGTGACTTCGTGGCACGAACTTTTGCATTAATTGCACCAGTTCAGTATGTTTTGCACCAAGTTTCATGCAGTTACGAAACAATCCCAAATGCACCCAAATACTACAAAACATACTGAACATTACTTTAGGGTCCAATGGGGTGGATAGGGTGTGTCCGTTATGAAAAATCCTGATGTGACTTCGTGGAACAAACTTTTGCATTAATTGCACCAATTCATCCCGTTTTGCACCGAGTTTCATGCAGTTACGAAATGATCCCAAATGCAACCAAACACTATGAAACGCACCAAAACATGAGTTTAGGGTCCAATGGGGTGGATTAGGTGCGTTGGTTGCGAAAAATTAAAACGCGACTTCGTGGCACAAACTTTTGCATTAATTGGACCAGTTCAGTATGTTTTGCAACAAGTTTCATGCAGTTATGGAACGATCCCAAATGCACGCAAATACTACAAAACAGACCGAAACATTAGTTTAGGGTCCAATGGAGTGGATTGGGTGCATTCGTTGCGAAAAATCTCGACATGACTTTGTGGCACAAACTTTTGCATTAATTGGTCCAGTTCATCCCATTTTGCACCAAGTTTCATGCAATTACGAAACGATCCCAAATGCACCCAAACACTATGAAACACACCAAAACATGAGTTTAGGGTCCAATGGGGTGGATCAGGTGCGTTCGTTGCGAAAAATACAATGTGACTTCGTGGCACGAACTTTTGTATTAATTGAACCAGTTCAGTATGTTTTGAAACAAGTTTCTTGCAGTTACGGAACGATCCCAAATGCACCCAAATACTACAAAACGCACCGAAACATTAGTTTAGGGTCCAATGGGGTTGATTGGGTCCGTTCGCTGCGAAAAATCCTGAAGTGAGTTCGTGGCACGAACTTTTGCATTAATTGCACCAGTTCACCCCGTTTTGCACCGAGTTTCATGCAGTTATGAAATGATCCCAAATGCACACGCACCAAAACATGAGTTTTAGGGTCCAATGGGGCGGATTGGGTGCATTCGTTGCGAAAAATCCCGATGTGACTTCGTGGCACGAACGTTTGCATTAATTGCACCAGTTCACCCCATTTTGCACCGAGTTTCATGCAGTTACAAAACGATCCGAAATGCACCCAAACACTATGAAAGGCTCCAAAACATGAGTTTAGGGTCCAATGGGGTGGATCAGGTGTGTTTGTTGGGAAAAATTAAAACGTGACTTTGTGGCACGAACTTTTGCATTAATTGCACCAGTTCAGTATGTTTTGCACCAAGTTTCATGCAGTTACGAAACAATCCCAAATGCACCCAAATACTACAAAACATACTGAAACATTACTTTAGGGTCCAATGGGGTGGATAGGGTGTGTCCGTTAGCGAAAAATCCTGATGTGACTTCGTGGAACAAACTTTTGCATTAATTGCACCAATTCATCCCGTTTTGCACCGAGTTTCATGCAGTTACGAAATGATCCCAAATGCAACCAAACACTATGAAACGCAACCAAAACATGAGTTTAGGGTCCAATGGGGTGGATTAGGTGCGTTGGTTGCGAAAAATTAAAACGCGACTTCGTGGCACAAACTTTTGCATTAATTGGACCAGTTCAGTATGTTTTGCAACAAGTTTCATGCAGTTATGGAACGATCCCAAATGCACGCAAATACTACAAAACAGACCGAAACATTAGTTTAGGGTCCAATGGAGTGGATTGGGTGCATTCGTTGCGAAAAATCTCGACGATGACTTTGTGGCACGAACTTTTGCATTAATTGGCTCCAGTTCATCCCATTTTGCACCAAGTTTCATGCAATTACGAAACGATCCCAAATGCACCCAAACACTATGAAACACACCAAAACATGAGTTTAGGGTCCAATGGGGTGGATCAGGTGCGTTCGTTGCGAAAAATACAATGTGACTTCGTGGCACGAACTTTGTATTAATTGAACCAGTTCGGTTTGTTTTGAAACAAGTTTCTTGCAGTTACGGAACGATCCCAAATGCACCCAAATACTACAAAACGCAGCCGAACATTAGTTTTAGGGTCCAATGGGGTTGATTGGGTCCGTTCGCTGCGAAAAATCCTGAAGTGAGTTCGTGGCACGAACTTTTGCATTAATTGCACCAGTTCACCCCTGTTTTGCACCGAGTTTCATGCAGTTATGAAATGATCCCAAATGCACACGCACCAAAACATGAGTTTTAGGGTCCAATTGGGCGGATTGGTGCATTCGTTGCGAAAAATCCGATGTGACTTCGTGGCACGAACGTTTGCATTAATTGCACCAGTTCACCCCATTTTTGCACCTAGTTTCATGCAGTTACAAAACGATCCGAAATGCACCCAAACACTATGAAAGGCTCCAAAACATGAGTTTAGGGTCCAATGGGGTGGATCAGGTGTGTTGTTGGAAAAATACAACGTGACTTCGTGGCACGAACTTTTGCATTAATTGCACCAGTTCAGTATGTTTTGCACCAAGTTTCATGCAGTTACGAAACAATCCCAAATGCACCCAAATACTACAAAACACTGAAACATTAGTTTAGGGTCCAATGGGGTGGATTGGTGTTCGTTATGAAAACCTGATGACTTCGTGGACAAACTTTTGCATTAATTGCACCAATTCATCCCGTTTTGCACCGAGTTTCATGCAGTTACGAAATGATCCCAAATGCACCAAACACTATGAAACGCACCAAACATGAGTTTAGGGTCCAATGGGTGGATTAGGTGCGTTGTTGCGAAAAATTAAAACGCGACTTCGTGGCACAAACTTTTGCATTAATTGGACCAGTTCATATGTTTTGCAACAAGTTTCATGCAGTTATGGAACGATCCCAAATGCACGCAAATACTACAAAAGACCGAAATTAGTTTAGGGTCCAATGGTGGATTGGGTGCATTCGTTGCGAAAAATCTCGACATGACTTTGTGGCACAAACTTTTGCATTAATTGCTCCAGTTCATCCCATTTTGCACCAAGTTTCATGCAATTACGAAACGATCCCAAATGCACCAAACACTATGAAACACACCAAAACATGAGTTTAGGGTCCAATGGGGTGGATCAGGTGCGTTCGTTGCTGAAAAATACAATGTGACTTCGTGGCACGAACTTTTGTATTAATTGAACCAGTTCAGTATGTTTTGAAACAAGTTTCTTGCAGTTACGGAACGATCCCAAATGCACCCAAATACTACAAAACGCACCGAAACATTAGTTTAGGGTCCAATGGGGTTGATTGGGTCCGTTCGCTGCGAAAAATCCTGAAGTGAGTTCGTGGCACGAACTTTTGCATTAATTGCACCAGGTCACCCCGTTTTGCAACCGAGTTTCATGCAGTTATGAAATGATCCCAAATGCACACGCACCAAAACATGAGTTTAGGGTCCAATGGGGCGGATTGGGTGCATTCGTTGCGAAAAATCCCGATGTGACTTCGCTGGCACGAACGTTTGCATTAATTGCACCAGTTCACCCCATTTTGCACCGAGTCTCATGCAGTTACAAAACGATCCGAAATGCACCCAAACACTATGAAAGGCTCCAAAACATGAGTTTAGGGTCCAATGGGTGGATCAGGTGTGTTTGTTGGGAAAAAATTACAACGTGACTTCGTGGCACGAACTTTTGCAATTAATTGCACCAGTTCAGTATGTTTTGCACCAAGTTTCATGCAGTTACGAAACAATCCCAAATGCACCCAAATACTACAAAACATACTGAAACATTACTTTACGGTCCAATGGGGTGGATATGGTGTGTCCGTTATGAAAAATCCTGATGTGACTTCGTGGAACAAACTTTTGCATTAATTGCACCAATTCATCCCGTTTTGCACCGAGTTCCATGCAGTTACGAAATGATCCCAATGCAACCAAACACTATGAAAACGCACCAAAACATGAGTTTAGGGTCCAATGGGGTGGATTAGGTGCGTTGGTTGCGAAAAATTAAAACGCGACTTCGTGGCACAAACTTTTGCATTAATTGGACCAGTTCAGTATGTTTTGCAACAAGTTTCATGCAGTTATGGAACGATCCCAAATGCACGCAAATACTACAAAACAGACCGAAACATTAGTTTAGGGTCCAATGGAGTGGATTGGGTGCATTCGTTGCGAAAAATCTCGACATGACTTTGTGGCACAAACTTTTGCATTAATTGCTCCAGTTCATCCCATTTTGCACCAAGTTTCATGCAATTACGAAACGATCCCAAATGCACCCAAACACTATGAAACACACCAAAACATGAGTTTAGGGTCCAATGGGGTGGATCAGGTGCGTTCGTTGCGAAAAATACAATGTGACTTCGTGGCACGAACTTTTGTATTAA
Organism: Panicum virgatum; assembly: GCF_016808335.1. Lineage (NCBI taxonomy): Eukaryota > Viridiplantae > Streptophyta > Magnoliopsida > Poales > Poaceae > Panicum > Panicum virgatum. Next base: position 27,808 of record NW_024376617.1, read on the forward strand.
TTGAACCAGTTCAGTATGTTTTGAAACAAGTTTCTTGCAGTTACGGAACGATCCCAAATGCACCCAAATACTACAAAACGCACCGAAACATTAGTTTAGGGTCCAATGGGGTTGATTAGGGTCCGTTCGCTGCGAAAATCCTAAAGTGAGTTCGTGGCACGAACTTTTGCATTAATTGCACCAGTTCACCCTGTTTTGCACGAGTTTTCATGCAGTTATGAAATGATCCCAAATGCACACGCACAAAACTGAGTTTTAAGGGTCCAATTGGGCGATTGGGTGCATTCGTTGCGAAAAATCCCGATGTGACTTCGTGGCACGAACGTTTGCATTAATTGCAACCAGTTCACCCCAGTTTGCACCTAGTTTCATGCAGTTACAAACGATCCGAAATGCACCCAAACACTATGAAAGGCTCCAAAACATGAGTTTAGGGTCCAATGGGGTGGATCAGGGTGTGTTTGTTGGGAAAAATTACAACGTGACTTGTGGCACAAACTTTTGCATTAATTGCACCAGTTCAGTATGTTTTGCACCAAGTTTCCATTGCAGTTACTGGAAACGAATCCAAATGCACCCAAATACTACAAAACATAATACTGAAACAGTTACTTTAGGGTCCAATGGGGTGGATAGGTTGTGTCCGTTATGAAAAATCCTGAATGTGACTTCGTGGCACAACTTTTGCATTAATTGCACCAGTTCATCCCATTTTGCACCAGTTTCATGCAGTTACGAAATCCCAAATGCACCAAACACTATGAAAACACCAAAACATGAGTTTAGGGTCCAATGGGGTGGATTGGTGCGTTGTTGCGAAAAATTACAATGTGACTTCGTGGCACAACTTTTGCATTAATTGCACCAGTTCAGTATGTTTGCAACAAGTTTCATGCAGTTACGAACGATCCCAAATGCACCAAATACTACAAAAACCGAAACATTAGTTTAGGGTCCAATGGGTGGATTGGTGCGTTCGTTGCGAAAAATCCGAATGACTTCGTGGCAAAACTTTTGCATTAATTGCAGTTCAGTTTTGCACGTTTCATGCAGTTACGAAATGATCCCAAATGCACAAACACGCACAAAACATGAGTTTAGGGTCCAATGGGGGGATGGGTGTTCGTTGCGAAAAATCATGTGACTTCGTGGCACGAACTTTTGCATTAATTGCACCAGTTCAGTTTTGCAAGTTTCTGCAGTTACGAACGATCCCAAATGCACCCAAACACTACAAACCAAACATTAGTTTAGGGTCCAATGGGGTGGATTGGGTGTTCGTTGCGAAAAATCCGTGACTTCGTGGCACGAACTTTTGCATTAATTGCACCAGTTCAGTATTTTGCACCAAGTTTCATGCAGTTACGAAATCCCAAATGCACCCAAACACAAAACATGAAACATTTTTAGGGTCCAATGGGGTGGATTGGTGTGCTTAAAAATCCGATGTGACTTCGTGGCACGAACTTTGCATTAATTGCACCAGTTCACCCGTTTTGCACCGAGTTTCATGCAGTTACGAAAGATCCCAAATGCACCAAACACTATGAAAGCACCAAAACATGAGTTTAGGGTCCAATGGGGTGGATGGTGCGTTGTTGCGAAAAATTAAACGTGACTTCGTGGCACAACTTTTGCATTAATTGCACCAGTTCAGTATGTTTTGCACAAGTTTCATGCAGTTACGAAATCCCAAATGCACCCAAATACTACAAACACTGAAACATTAGTTTAGGGTCCAATGGGTGGATTGGGTGCCGTTGCGAAAAATCTGATGACTTCGTGGCACAACTTTTGCATTAATTGCACCAGTTCATCCCATTTTGCACCAGTTTCATGCAGTTACGAAACGATCCCAAATGCACCAAACACTATGAAAACACCAAAACATGAGTTTAGGGTCCAATGGGGTGGATTAGGTGCGTTGTTGCGAAAAATACAATGTGACTTCGTGGCACAACTTTTGCATTAATTGACCAGTTCATGTTTTGCACAAGTTTCATGCAGTTACGGAACGATCCCAAATGCACCAAATACTACAAAACACCGAAACATTAGTTTAGGGTCCAATGGGTGGATTGGGTCCGTTCGTGCGAAAATCCGAATGACTTCGTGGCACAACTTTTGCATTAATTGCACCAGTTCAGTTTTGCAAAGTTTCATGCAGTTACGAAATCCCAAATGCACACCACCAAAACATGAGTTTAGGGTCCAATGGGGATTGGGTGTTCGTTGCGAAAAATCATGACTTCGTGGCACGAACTTTTGCATTAATTGCACCAGTTCAGTTTTGCAGTTTCATGCAGTTACAACGATCCCAAATGCACCCAAACACTACACCCAAACATGAGTTTAGGGTCCAATGGGGTGGATTGGGTGTTGTTGCGAAAAATCGTGACTTCGTGGCACGAACTTTTGCATTAATTGCACCAGTTCAGTATTTTTGCAGTTTCATGCAGTTATGAAACGATCCCAAATGCACCCAAATACTACAAAACATGAAACATTTTTAGGGTCCAATGGGGTGGATTGGTGTGTCGTTGCGAAAAATCCGATGTGACTTCGTGGCACGAACTTTTGCATTAATTGCACCAGTTCACCCGTTTTGCACCGAGTTTCATGCAGTTACGAAGATCCCAAATGCACCAAACACTATGAAAGCACCAAACATGAGTTTAGGGTCCAATGGGGTGGATCAGGTGCGTTGTTGAAAAATTAAACGACTTCGTGGCACAACTTTTGCATTAATTGCACCAGTTCAGTATGTTTTGCACAAGTTTCATGCAGTTACGAACGATCCCAAATGCACCCAAATACTACAAAACAACCGAAACATTAGTTTAGGGTCCAATGGGGTGGATTGGGTGTTCGTTGCGAAAAATCCGATGACTTCGTGGCACAAACTTTTGCATTAATTGCCAGTTCATCCCGTTTTGCACAGTTTCATGCAGTTACGAACGATCCCAAATGCACCAAACTATGAAACACCAAACATGAGTTTAGGGTCCAATGGGGTGGATTAGGTGCGTTCGTTGCGAAAAATCAATGTGACTTCGTGCACAACTTTTGCATTAATTGGACCAGTTCATGTTTTGCAAGTTTCATGCAGTTACGGAACGATCCCAAATGCACCAAATACTACAAAACGACCGAAACATTAGTTTAGGGTCCAATGGGTGTGGTTCGTTGCGAAAAATCAATGTGACTTCGTGGCACAACTTTTGCATTAATTGACCAGTTCAGTTTTGCACAAGTTTCATGCAGTTACGAAATCCCAAATGCACAAACGCACCAAAACATGAGGGTCCAATGGGGTGGATTGGGTGTTCGTTGCGAAAAATCCGTGACTTCGTGGCACGAACTTTTGCATTAATTGCACCAGTTCACCCGTTTTGCACAGTTTCATGCAGTTACAACGATCCCAAATGCACCCAAACAAAAGCACCAAACATTAGTTTAGGGTCCAATGGGGTGATTGGGTGGTTCGTTGCGAAAAATTAAGTGACTTCGTGGCACGAACTTTTGCATTAATTGCACCAGTTCAATGTTTTGCACCAGTTTCATGCAGTTACGAAAGATCCCAAATGCACCACTACAAAACATGAGTTTAGGTCCAATGGGGGATTGGGTGCATTCGTTGCGAAAAATCCGATGACTTCGTGGCACGAACTTTTGCATTAATTGCACCAGTTCACCCATTTTGCACCAGTTTCATGCAGTTACGAAACGATCCAAATGCACCCAAACACTATGAAACACAAAATGAGTTTAGGGTCCAATGGGGTGGATCAGGTGCGTTCGTTGCGAAAAATTACAATGTGACTTCGTGGCACGAACTTTTGCATTAATTGACCAGTTCAGTATTTTGCACCAAGTTTCATGCAGTTACGAACGATCCCAAATGCACCCAAATACTACAAAACACCGAAACATTAGTTTAGGGTCCAATGGGTGGATTGGTGTGGTTGCGAAAAATCCGATGACTTCGTGGCACAAACTTTTGCATTAATTGCACCAGTTCATCCCGTTTTGCACAAGTTTCATGCAGTTACGAAATGATCCCAAATGCACCAAACGCACCAAAACATGAGTTTAGGGTCCAATGGGGTGGATTGGGTGTTCGTTGCGAAAAATCCGATGACTTCGTGGCACAACTTTTGCATTAATTGGACCAGTTCAGTATTTTGCACCAAGTTTCATGCAGTTACAACGATCCCAAATGCACCAAAACTAAAACCCAAACATTAGTTTAGGGTCCAATGGGTGGATTGGGTGTTCGTTGCGAAAAATACATGACTTCGTGGCACAACTTTTGCATTAATTGCCAGTTCATATTTTGCACCAAGTTTCATGCAGTTACGAAACGATCCCAAATGCACCCAACACAAAACACGAAACATTTTTAGGGTCCAATGGGGTGGATCAGGTGTGTTCGTTGAAAAATCCTGTGACTTCGTGGCACGAACTTTTGCATTAATTGACCAGTTCAGTTTTGCACAGTTTCTGCAGTTACGAACGATCCCAAATGCACCCAAACACTATGAAAAACATGTTTAGGGTCCAATGGGGGATTGGTGCGTTGTGCGAAAAATAAAGTTCGTGGCACGAACTTTTGCATTAATTGCACCAGTTCATATGTTTTGCACAAGTTTCATGCAGTTATGAACGATCCCAAATGCACCAAAACACAAACATTTTTTAGGGTCCAATGGGGGATTGGGTGCATTCGTTGCGAAAAATCCGATGACTTCGTGGCACGAACTTTTGCATTAATTGCACCAGTTCACCCATTTTGCACCGAGTTTCATGCAGTTACGAAACGATCCCAAATGCACCCAAACACTATGAAACACCCAAAACATGAGTTTAGGGTCCAATGGGGTGGATCAGGTGCGTTGTTGCGAAAAATTACAATGACTTCGTGGCACGAACTTTTGCATTAATTGACCAGTTCAGTATGTTTTGCACAAGTTTCATGCAGTTACGAACGATCCCAAATGCACCCAAATACTACAAAACACCGAAACATTAGTTTAGGGTCCAATGGGGTGGATTGGTGTTCGTTGCGAAAAATCCTGAGTGACTTCGTGGCACAAACTTTTGCATTAATTGCACCAGTTCAGTTTTGCACCGTTTCATGCAGTTACGAAATGATCCCAAATGCAAACGCACAAAACATGAGTTTAGGGTCCAATGGGGGGATTGGTGCGTTCGTTGCGAAAAATCCGATGTGACTTCGTGGCACAACTTTTGCATTAATTGACCAGTTCAGTATGTTTTGCAAGTTTCATGCAGTTAAACGATCCCAAATGCACCAAATACTACAAACAAACATTAGTTTAGGGTCCAATGGGTGGATTGGTGTGTTCGTTGCGAAAAATTCGTGACTTCGTGGCACAACTTTTGCATTAATTGCCAGTTCAGTTTTTGCACAAGTTTCATGCAGTTACGAAACGATCCCAAATGCACCCAACACAAAACAAGAAACATTTTTAGGGTCCAATGGGGTGGATTGGTCGTTGAAAAATCATGTGACTTCGTGGCACGAACTTTTGCATTAATTGCACCAGTTCAGTTTTGCACAAGTTTCATGCAGTTACGAAATCCCAAATGCACCCAAACACTATGAAACACCAAACATGAGTTTAGGGTCCAATGGGGTGGATTGGTGCGTTCGTTGCGAAAAATAAAGACTTCGTGGCACGAACTTTTGCATTAATTGCACCAGTTCAGTATGTTTACAAGTTTCATGCAGTTATGAAAGATCCCAAATGCACCAACTACAAACAACCGAAACATTAGTTTAGGGTCCAATGGGGGATTGGGTGCATTCGTTGCGAAAAATCTGATGACTTCGTGGCACGAACTTTTGCATTAATTGCACCAGTTCACCCTTTTGCACAGTTTCATGCAGTTACGAAACGATCCCAAATGCACCCAAACACTATGAAACACCAAAACATGAGTTTAGGGTCCAATGGGGTGGATGGTGTTCGTTGCGAAAAATTACAATGTGACTTCGTGGCACGAACTTTTGCATTAATTGCACCAGTTCAGTATGTTTGCACAAGTTTCATGCAGTTACGAAACGATCCCAAATGCACCAAATACTACAAAACAAACATTAGTTTAGGGTCCAATGGGGTGGATTGGGTGTTGTGCGAAAAATCCGAATGACTTCGTGGCACAACTTTTGCATTAATTGCACCAGTTCACCCGTTTTGCACCAGTTTCATGCAGTTACGAAATGATCCCAAATGCACCCACCAAAACATGAGTTTAGGGTCCAATGGGGTGGATTGGTGCATTCGTTGCGAAAAATGTGACTTCGTGGCACAACTTATTAATTGACCAGTTCAGTTTTGCAACAAGTTTCATGCAGTTACAACGATCCCAAATGCACCAAACTACAAACCCAAACATGAGTTTAGGGTCCAATGGGTGGATTGGTGCTTCGTTGCGAAAAATAAGACTTCGTGGCACAACTTTTGCATTAATTGACCAGTTCATATTTTTGCACCAAGTTTCATGCAGTTACGAAACGATCCCAAATGCACCCAACTACAAAACACCAAAATTAGTTTAGGGTCCAATGGGTGGATTGGGTGTTCGTTGCGAAAAATATGATTCGTGGCACGAACTTTTGCATTAATTGCACCAGTTCAATTTTGCACAGTTTCATGCAGTTACGAACGATCCCAAATGCACCCAAAACTAAAACCAAAATGAGTTTAGGGTCCAATGGGGTGGATGGTGCGTTCGTTGCGAAAAATCCTGTGACTTCGTGGCACGAACTTTTGCATTAATTGCACCAGTTCAGTTTTGCACCAGTTTCATGCAGTTACGAAAGATCCCAAATGCACCCAAATACACAAAAACATGAGTTTAGGGTCCAATGGGGATTGGGTGTTGTTGCGAAAAATCGATGTGACTTCGTGGCACGAACTTTGCATTAATTGCACCAGTTCACCCGTTTTGCACCGAGTTTCATGCAGTTACGAAACGATCCCAAATGCACCCAAACACGACCAAAACATGAGTTTAGGGTCCAATGGGGTGGATTGGGTGTTCGTTGCGAAAAATCCGTGACTTCGTGGCACGAACTTTTGCATTAATTGCACCAGTTCATTTTGCACCAAGTTTCATGCAGTTACGAAACGATCCCAAATGCACCCAAACTAAAAACCCAAAATTAGTTTAGGGTCCAATGGGGTGGATTGGTGTTCGTGAAAAATCCTGTGACTTCGTGGCACAAACTTTTGCATTAATTGCAGTTCATATGTTTGCACCAAGTTTCATGCAGTTACGAAACATCCCAAATGCACCCAAATACTACAAAACAAAAACATGAGTTTAGGGTCCAATGGGGTGGATTAGGTGGTCGTTAAAAAATGATGTGACTTCGTGGCACAACTTTTGCATTAATTGACCAGTTCAGTATGTTTTGCACAAGTTTCATGCAGTTACGGAAGATCCCAAATGCACCCAAATACTAAAAGCACCGAAACATGTTTAGGGTCCAATGGGTGGATTGGTGCATTCGTGCGAAAAATATGACTTTGTGGCAAACTTTTGCATTAATTGCACCAGTTCATATTTTGCACAAGTTTCATGCAGTTACGAAACGATCCCAAATGCACCCAAACACAAAACACCAAACATGAGTTTAGGGTCCAATGGGGTGGATTGGGTGTTCGTTGCGAAAAATATGTGACTTCGTGGCACAACTTTTGCATTAATTGCCAGTTCATATTTTTGCACAAGTTTCATGCAGTTACGAACGATCCCAAATGCACCCAAATATAAACACCAAACATGAGTTTAGGGTCCAATGGGGGGATTGGTGCTTCGTTGCGAAAAATCATGTGACTTCGTGGCACGAACTTTTGCATTAATTGCACCAGTTCATATGTTTTGCACCAAGTTTCATGCAGTTACGAACGATCCCAAATGCACCCAAATACTACAAACACCAAACATTAGTTTAGGGTCCAATGGGGATTGGGTCGTTCGTTGCGAAAAATCCCGTGACTTCGTGGCACGAACTTTTGCATTAATTGCACCAGTTCAGTTTTGCACCGAGTTTCATGCAGTTACGAAACGATCCCAAATGCACCAAACCCCAAAACATGAGTTTAGGGTCCAATGGGGTGGATGGGTTTTTGCGAAAAATCATGTGACTTCGTGGCACGAACTTTTGCATTAATTGCACCAGTTCAGTATGTTTTGCACAAGTTTCATGCAGTTACAACGATCCCAAATGCACCCAAACACTAAAAAAACATAGTTTAGGGTCCAATGGGTGGATTGGGTGTTGCGAAAAATCCTATGACTTCGTGGCACAAACTTTTGCATTAATTGCACCAGTTCATGTTTTGCACCGAGTTTCATGCAGTTACGAAACGATCCCAAATGCACCCAAACACAAACACCAAAATGAGTTTAGGGTCCAATGGGGTGGATTGGTGTTCGTTGCGAAAAATATGACTTCGTGGCACAACTTTTGCATTAATTGCCAGTTCAGTATTTTGCACAAGTTTCATGCAGTTACGAACGATCCCAAATGCACCCAAACACTACAACCAAAACATTAGTTTAGGGTCCAATGGGGTGGATTGGTGTTCGTTGCGAAAAATCATGACTTCGTGGCACAACTTTTGCATTAATTGCCAGTTCATATGTTTTGCACCAAGTTTCATGCAGTTACGAAACGATCCCAAATGCACCAAATACTAAAACACCGAAACATGTTTAGGGTCCAATGGGGTGGATTGGTGCGTTCGTTGCGAAAAATCAATGACTTCGTGGCACAACTTTTGCATTAATTGACCAGTTCAGTTTTTGCACAAGTTTCATGCAGTTACGAACGATCCCAAATGCACCCAAATAGCACCAAAACATGAGTTTAGGGTCCAATGGGGGATTGGGTGTTCGTTGCGAAAAATCCGATGACTTCGTGGCACGAACTTTTGCATTAATTGACCAGTTCACCCGTTTTGCACAAGTTTCATGCAGTTACAAACGATCCCAAATGCACCCAAACACTATGAAACCCAAAAAGTTTAGGGTCCAATGGGGGGATTGGGTGTTCGTTGGAAAAATCAAGTGACTTCGTGGCACGAACTTTTGCATTAATTGCACCAGTTCAGTATTTTTGCACAAGTTTCATGCAGTTACGAAACGATCCCAAATGCACCCAAAACTACAAAACACCAAACATGTTTAGGGTCCAATGGGGTGGATTGTGTCGTTAAAAAATCCGATGTGACTTCGTGGCACGAACTTTTGCATTAATTGCACCAGTTCATCCCGTTTTGCACCGAGTTTCATGCAGTTACGAAATGATCCCAAATGCAACCAACACTATGAAACACCAAAACATGAGTTTAGGGTCCAATGGGGTGGATTGGTGCGTTGGTTGCGAAAAATTAAAACGCGACTTCGTGGCACAACTTTTGCATTAATTGGACCAGTTCAGTATGTTTTGCAACAAGTTTCATGCAGTTATGGAACGATCCCAAATGCACGCAAATACTACAAACAGACCGAAACATTAGTTTAGGGTCCAATGGAGTGGATTGGGTGCATTCGTTGCGAAAAATCTCGACATGACTTTGTGGCACAACTTTTGCATTAATTGCTCCAGTTCAT
>NW_024376618.1:0-37403 GCF_016808335.1 Panicum virgatum
TTTTGCACTAGTTCGGCCCGTTTTGCACCGAGTTTCGTAAGGCAACCAAACGGTCCAAATGCACCCAAATGGTACGAAAGCCAAAACAGAGTTTAGGGTCCAATGGGTGGATCGGGTGCTTTCGTGCGAAAAATTCCTGCGCTTCGTGGCACGAACTTTTGCACTAGTTCGGTTTTGCCGAGTTTCGTAAGGCAACCAACGGTCCAAATGCACCCAAACGGTACGAAATGCACCAAAACATAGTTTAGGGTCCAATGGGTGGATCGGTGGTTCGTTGCAAAAAATTCTGATGCGACTTCGTGGCACGAACTTTTGCACTAGTTCGGCCCGTTTTGCACCGAGTTTCGTAAGGCAACCAAATACGGTCCCAAATGCACCCAAATGGTACGAAATGCACCAAAAGAGTTTAGGGTCCAATGGGGTGGATCAGGTGCTTTGCGAAAAACTCCGAAGCGACTTCGTGGCACGAACTTTTGCACTAGTTCGGCCCGTTTTGCACCGAGTTTCGTAAGGCAACCTAACGGTCCCAAATGCACCAAACGGTATGAAATGCACCAAAACATTAGTTTAGGTCCAATGGGGTGGATCGGGTGCTTCGTTGCAAAAAATTCCGATGCGACTTCGTGGCACGACTTTGCACTAGTTCGGCCCGTTTTGCACCGAGTTTCGTAAGGCAACCAAACGTCCCAAATACACCCAAATGTACGAATCACCAAACAGAGTTTAGGGTCCAATGGGGTGGATCGGTGCGTTCGTTCGAAATTCCAATGCGACTTCGTGGCACGAACTTTTGCACTAGTTCGGCCCGTTTTGCACCGAGTTTCGTAAGCAACCTAACGGTCCCAAATGCACCCAAATGGTATGAAATACAAAAACATTAGTTTAGGGTCCAATGGGGTGGATCGGTGCGTTGTTGCAAAAAATTCCGATACGACTTCGTGGCACGAACTTTTGCACTAGTTCGGCCCGTTTGCACCGAGTTTCGTAAGGCAACCAAACGGTCCAAATGCACCCAAATGGTACGAAATCACCAAAATATGAGTTTAGGGTCCAATGGGTGGATCGGGTGTGTTGTGCGAAAAATTCCTGCAACTTCGTGGCACAAACTTTTGCACTAGTTCGGCCCGTTTTGCACCGAGTTTCGTAAGGCAACCAAACGGTCCAAATGCACCCAAATGGTACGAAATGCAGAAAAACGATGTTTAGGGTCCAATGGGTGGATCGGTGGTTCATTGCGAAAAACTCCGACGCGACTTCGTGGCACGAACTTTTGCACTAGTTCGGCCCGTTTTGCACCGAGTTTCGTAAGGCAACCAAACGGTCCAAATGCACCCAAATGGTATGAAATGACAAAACATAGTTTAGGGTCCAATGGGTGGATCGGGTGTTCGTGCGAAAAATTCCAATGCGACTTCGTGGCACGAACTTTTGCACTAGTTCGGCCGTTTTGCCACCGAGTTTCGTAAGGCAACCTAACGGTCCCAATGCCCCAAACGGTATGAAAACACACCAAACATTTAGTTAGGGTTCCAATGGGGTGGATTCGGTTGGTTCGTTGCGAAAAATTCTGACGCGACTCGTTAGGCACGATTTTTTGCACTAGTTCGACCCATTTTGCGCCGAGTTAGTTTTTGTAACGGCAACCTAACGGTCCAAATGCACCTAGATGGTTAGAAACGCTACCAACAAAACATGAGTTAGGGTGAATTGGATGGATCGGGTGACTTTTGTTGTGAAAAATTCCCAATGCGACTTCGTGGCACAAACTTTGCATAAGTCGGCCAGTTTTGCACCAGTTTCGTAAGGCAACCTAACGGTCCCAAAATGCCACCCCAAACGGTATGAAAAGTGGAACCAAACATAGTTTAGGTCAATTCCAATGGGGTGGATCGGGTGCTATCGTTGCAGGAAAAATTCCGATGCGACTTCGTGGCACGAAGTTTTGCAACTAGTTCGGCCCGTTTTGCACCGAGTTTCGTAAGGCAACCAAACGGTCCCAAATACACCCAAATGGTACGAATCTCACCAAAACAAGAGGTTTAGGGTTCCATGGGGTGGATCAGGTGCTTTCGTTCCGAGAAATTCCAATGCGACTTTCGTGGCACAAACTTTTGCACTAGTTCGGCCCGTTTTGCACCGAGTTTCGTAAGGCAACCTAACGGTCCCAAATGCACCCAAATAGTATGAAATACAAAAAAACATTAGTTTAGGGTCCAATGGGGTGGATCGTGTGCGTTTGTTGCAAAAAATTCCGATACGACTTCGTGGCACGATGTTTTGCACTAGTTCGGCCCGTATTGCACCGAGTTTCGTAAGGCAACCAAACGGTCCCAAATGCACCTAAATGGTACGAAACTCACCAAAATATGAGTTTAGGGTCCAATGGGGTGGATCGGGTGTGTTTGTTGCGAAAAATTCCAAATGCAACTTCGTGGCACAAACTTTTGCACTAGTTCGGCCCGTTTTGCACCGAGGTTTCGTAAGGCAACCAAACGGTCCCAATTGTACCCAAATGGTACGAGATGCAGAAAAACGAGTGTTTATGTTCCAATGGTGTGGATCGGTGCGTTCATTGCGAAAAACTCCGACGTGACTTCGTGGCACGAACTTTTGCACTAGTTCGGCCCGTTTTGCACCGAGTTTCGTAAGGCAACTAAACGGTCGCAAATGCACCCAAACGGTACGAAATGCAACAAAACATTAGTTTAGGGTCCAATGGAGTGGATCGGGTGCTTTCGTGGCGAAAAATTCCAATGCGACTTCGTGGCACAAACTTTTCCACTAGTTCGGCCCGATTTGCAACCGAGTTTCGTAAGGCAACCTAACAATCCCCAATGCACCCAAACGGTATGAAACACACCAAAACATTAGTTTAGGGTCCAATGGGGTGGATCGGGTGTGTTCGTTGCGAAAAATTCTGACGCGACTTCGTAGCACGATCTTTTGCACTAGTTCGACCCATTTTGCGCCGAGTTTCGTAAGGCAACCTAACGGTTCCAAATGCACCCAGATGGTATGAAACGCACCAAAACATGAGTTTAGGGTTAATGGGATGGATCGGGTGCTTTTGTTGTGAAAAATTCCAATGCGACTTCGTGGCACAAACTTTTGCACTAGTTCGGCCCGTTTTGCACCGAGTTTCGTAAGGCAACCTAACGGTCCCAAATGCACCCAAACGGTATGAAATGCACCAAAACATTAGTTTAGGGTCCAATGGGGTGGATCGGGTGCTATCGTTGCGAAAAATTCCGATGCGACTTCGTGGCACGAAGTTTTGCACTAGTTCGGCCCGTTTTGCACCGAGTTTCGTAAGGCAACCAAACAGTCCCAAATACACCCAAATGGTACGAATCTCACCAAAACAAGAGTTTAGGGTTCCATGGGGTGGATCAGGTGCTTTCGTTCCGAGAAATTCCAATGCGACTTTGTGGCACAAACTTTTGCACTAGTTCGGCCCGTTTTGCACCGAGTTTCGTAAGGCAACCTAACGGTCCCAAATGCACCCAAACAGTATGAAACGCACCAAAACATTAGTTTATTGTCCAATGGGGTGGATTGGGTGCGTTTGTTGCAAAAAATTCCGATACGACTTCGTGGCACAATGTTTTGCACTAGTTCGGCCCGTTTTGCACCGAGTTTCGTAAGGCAACCAAACGGTCCCAAATGCACCTAAATGGTACGAAACTCACCAAAACATGAGTTTAGGGTCCAATGGGGTGGATCGGGTGTGTTTGTTGCGAAAAATTCCAATGCAACTTCGTGGCACAAACTTTTGCACTAGTTCGGCCCGTTTTGCACCGAGTTTCGTAAGGCAACCAAACGGTCCCAAATGCACCCAAATGGTACGAGATGCAGAAAAACGAGTGTTTATGTTCCAATGGTGTGGATCGGGTGCGTTCTTGCAAAAAACTCCGACGTGACTTCGTGGCACGAACTTTTGCACTAGTTCGGCCCGTTTTGCACCGAGTTCGGTAAGGCAACCAAATGGTCCCAAATGCACCCAAATAGTATGAAATGAACCAAAACATGAGTTTAGAGTCCAATGGGGTGGATCGGGTGCGTTCGTCGTGAAAAACTCCGACGCGACTTCGTCGCACGAACTTTTACACTAATTCGGAACGTTTTTTCCCCGAGTTTCGTAAGGCAACCTAACGATCCCAAATGCATGCAAATGGTACGAAACGCAACAAAGCATGTGTTTAGGGTCCAATGGGGTGGATCGGATGCGTTCGTCGCGAAAAACTCCGACGCGTCTTCGTGGCACGAACTTTTGCACTAGTTCGAAACGTTTTGCCCCGAGTTTCGTAGGGCAACCGAATGGTCGCAAATGCACCCAAATAGTACGAAATGCACCAAAACATGAGTTTAGGGTCCAATGGAGTGGATCGAGTGGGTTCGTTGCGAAAAATTCTGATGCGACTTCGTGGCACGAACTTTTGCACTAGTTCGGCCCGTTTTGCACCGAGTTTCGTAAGGGAACCAAATAGTCCGAAATGCACCCAAATGGTACGAAATGCAGCAAAACGAGAGTTTAGGGTCCAATGGGGTGGATCGGGTGCATTCATCGCGAAAAACTCCGACGCGACTTCGTGGCACGAACTTTTGCACTAGTTGGGCCCGTTTGCACCGAGTTTCGTAAGGCAACCAAACGGTCCAAAATGCACCCAAATGGTATGAAAGACACCAAAGCATGTGTTTAGGGTCCAATGGGCTGGATCGGGTGCGTTCGTCGCGAAAAACTCTGACGCGTCTTCGTGGCACGAACTTTTGCACTAGTTCGAAATGTTTTGCCCCGAGTTTCGTAAGGCAACCGAATGGTCGCAAATGCACCCAAACGGTACGAAATGCACCAAAACATGAGTTTAGGGTCCAATGGAGTGGATCGAGTGGGTTCGTTGCGAAAAATTCTGATGCGACTTCGTGGCACGAACTTTTGCACTAGTTCGGCCCGTTTTGCACCGAGTTTCGTAAGGGAACCAAATAGTCCGAAATGCACCCAAATGGTACGAAATGCAGCAAAACGAGAGTTTAGGGTCCAATGGGGTGGATCAGGTGCATTCATCGCGAAAAACTCCGAAGCGACTTCGTGGCACGAACTTTTGCACTAGTTCGGCCCGTTTTGCAACCGAGTTTCGTCAGGCAACCTAACGGCCCCAAATGCACACAAATGGTATGAAATGCACCAAAACATTAGTTTAGGTTCCAATGGGGTGGATCGGGTGCTATCGTTGCAAAAAAATTCCGATGCGACTTCGTGGCACGAAGTTTTGCACTAGTTCGGCCCGTTTTGCACCGAGTTTCGTAAGGCAACCAAATGGTCCCAAATACACCCAAATGGTACGAATCTCACCAAAACAAGAGTTTAGGGTTCCATGGGGTGGATCAGGTGCTTTCGTCCTGAGAAATTCCAATGCGACTTCGTGGCACAAACTTTTGCACTAGTTCGGCCCGTTTTGCACCGAGTTTCGTAAGGCAACCTAACGGTCCCAATTGTACCCAAATAGGTATGAGATAGCAGAAAAAACGAGTGTTTAGGGTCCAATGGTGTGGATCGGTGCGTTCAGTTGCGAAAAAATTCCGATACGGACTTCGTGGCACGAACTGTTTGCACTAGTTCGGCCCGTTTGCACCGAGTTTCGTAAGGCAACTAAACGGTCGCAAATGCACCCAAACGGTACGAAATGCAACAAAACATTAGTTTAGGGTCCAATGGAGTGGATCGGGTGCTTTCGTGGCGAAAAATTCCAATGCGACTTCGTGGCACAAACTTTTCCACTAGTTCGGCCCGATTTGCACCGAGTTTCGTAAGGCAACCTAACAATCCCCAATGCACCCAAACGGTATGAAACACACCAAAACATTAGTTTAGGGTCCAATGGGGTGGATCGGGTGTGTTCGTTGCGAAAAATTCTGACGCGACTTCGTAGCACGATCTTTTGCACTAGTTCGACCCATTTTGCGCCGAGTTTCGTAAGGCAACCTAACGGTTCCAAATGCACCCAGATGGTATGAAACGCACCAAAACATGAGTTTAGGGTTAATGGGATGGATCGGGTGCTTTTGTTGTGAAAAATTCCAATGCGACTTCGTGGCACAAACTTTTGCACTAGTTCGGCCCGTTTTGCACCGAGTTTCGTAAGGCAACCTAACGGTCCCAAATGCACCCAAACGGTATGAAATGCACCAAAACATTAGTTTAGGGTCCAATGGGGTGGATCGGGTGCTATCGTTGCGAAAAATTCCGATGCGACTTCGTGGCACGAAGTTTTGCACTAGTTCGGCCCGTTTTGCACCGAGTTTCGTAAGGCAACCAAACAGTCCCAAATACACCCAAATGGTACGAATCTCACCAAAACAAGAGTTTAGGGTTCCATGGGGTGGATCAGGTGCTTTCGTTCCGAGAAATTCCAATGCGACTTTGTGGCACAAACTTTTGCACTAGTTCGGCCCGTTTTGCACCGAGTTTCGTAAGGCAACCTAACGGTCCCAAATGCACCCAAACAGTATGAAACGCACCAAAACATTAGTTTATTGTCCAATGGGGTGGATTGGGTGCGTTTGTTGCAAAAAATTCCGATACGACTTCGTGGCACAATGTTTTGCACTAGTTCGGCCCGTTTTGCACCGAGTTTCGTAAGGCAACCAAACGGTCCCAAATGCACCTAAATGGTACGAAACTCACCAAAACATGAGTTTAGGGTCCAATGGGGTGGATCGGGTGTGTTTGTTGCGAAAAATTCCAATGCAACTTCGTGGCACAAACTTTTGCACTAGTTCGGCCCGTTTTGCACCGAGTTTCGTAAGGCAACCAAACTGGTCCCAAATGCACCCAAATGGTACGAGATGCAGAAAAACGAGTGTTTATGTTCCAATGGTGTGGATCGGGTGCGTTCTTGCAAAAAACTCCGACGTGACTTCGTGGCACGAACTTTTGCACTAGTTCGGCCCGTTTTGCACCGAGTTCGGTAAGGCAACCAAATGGTCCCAAATGCACCCTAATAGTATGAAATGAACCAAAACATGAGTTTAGAGTCCAATGGGGTGGATCGGGTGCGTTCGTCGTGAAAAACTCCGACGCGACTTCGTCGCACGAACTTTTACACTAATTCGGAACGTTTTTCCCCGAGTTTCGTAAGGCAACCTAACGATCCCAAATGCATGCAAATGGTACGAAACGCAACAAAGCATGTGTTTAGGGTCCAATGGGGTGGATCGGATGCGTTCGTCGCGAAAAACTCCGACGCGTCTTCGTGGCACGAACTTTTGCACTAGTTCGAAACGTTTTGCCCCGAGTTTCGTAGGGCAACCGAATGGTCGCAAATGCACCCAAATAGTACGAAATGCACCAAAACATGAGTTTAGGGTCCAATGGAGTGGATCGAGTGGGTTCGTTGCGAAAAATTCTGATGCGAATTCGTGGCACGAACTTTTGCACTAGTTCGGCCCGTTTTGCAACCGAGTTTCGTAAGGGAACCAAATAGTCCGAAATGCACCCAAATGGTACGAAATGCAGCAAAACGAGAGTTTAGGGTCCAATGGGGTGGATCGGGTGCATTCATCGCGAAAAACTCCGACGCGACTTCGTGGCACGAACTTTTGCACTAGTTGGGCCCGTCTGCACCGAGTTTCGTAAGGCAACCAAACGGTCCAAAATGCACCCAAATGGTATGAAAGACACCAAAGCATGTGTTTAGGGTCCAATGGGCTGGATCGGGTGCGTTCGTCGCGAAAAACTCTGACGCGTCTTCGTGGCACGAACTTTTGCACTAGTTCGAAATGTTTTGCCCCGAGTTTCGTAAGGCAACCGAATGGTCGCAAATGCACCCAAACGGTACGAAATGCACCAAAACATGAGTTTAGGGTCCAATGGAGTGGATCGAGTGGGTTCGTTGCGAAAAATTCTGATGCGACTTCGTGGCACGAACTTTTGCACTAGTTCGGCCCGTTTTGCACCGAGTTTCGTAAGGGAACCAAATAGTCCGAAATGCACCCAAATGGTACGAAATGCAGCAAAACGAGAGTTTAGGGTCCAATGGGGTGGATCAGGTGCATTCATCGCGAAAAACTCCGAAGCGACTTCGTGGCACGAACTTTTGCACTAGTTCGGCCCGTTTTGCACCGAGTTTCGTCAGGCAACCTAACGGTCCCAAATGCACACAAACGGTATGAAATGCACCAAAACATTAGTTTAGGGTCCAATGGGGTGGATCGGGTGCTATCGTTGCGAAAAAATTCCGATGCGACTTCGTGGCACGAAGTTTTGCACTAGTTCGGCCCGTTTTGCACCGAGTTTCGTAAGGCAACCAAACAGTCCCAAATACACCCAAATGGTACGAATCTCACCAAAACAAGAGTTTAGGGTTCCATGGGGTGGATCAGGTGCTTTCGTTCCGAGAAATTCCAATGCGACTTTGTGGCACAAACTTTTGCACTAGTTCGGCCCGTTTTGCACCGAGTTTCGTAAGGCAACCTAACGGTCCCAAATGCACCCAAACAGTATGAAACGCACCAAAAACATTAGTTTATTGTCCAATGGGGTGGATTGGGTGCGTTTGTTGCAAAAAATTCCGATACGACTTCGTGGCACAATGTTTTGCACTAGTTCGGCCCGTTTTGCACCGAGTTTCGTAAGGCAACCAAACGGTCCCAAATGCACCTAAATGGTACGAAACTCACCAAAACATGAGTTTAGGGTCCAATGGGGTGGATCGGGTGTGTTTGTTGCGAAAAATTCCAATGCAACTTCGTGGCACAAACTTTTGCACTAGTTCGGCCCGTTTTGCACCGAGTTTCGTAAGGCAACCAAACGGTCCCAAATGCACCCAAATGGTACGAGATGCAGAAAAACGAGTGTTTATGTTCCAATGGTGTGGATCGGGTGCGTTCTTGCAAAAAACTCCGACGTGACTTCGTGGCACGAACTTTTGCACTAGTTCGGCCCGTTTTGCACCGAGTTCGGTAAGGCAACCAAATGGTCCCAAATGCACCCTAAATAGTATGAAATGAACCAAAACATGAGTTTAGAGTCCAATGGGGTGGATCGGGTGCGTTCGTCGTGAAAAACTCCGACGCGACTTCGTCGCACGAACTTTTACACTAATTCGGAACGTTTTTCCCCGAGTTTCGTAAGGCAACCTAACGATCCCAAATGCATGCAAATGGTACGAAACGCAACAAAGCATGTGTTTAGGGTCCAATGGGGTGGATCGGATGCGTTCGTCGCGAAAAACTCCGACGCGTCTTCGTGGCACGAACTTTTGCACTAGTTCGAAACTGTTTTGCCCCGAGTTTCGTAGGGCAACCGAATGGTCGCAAATGCACCCAAATAGTACGAAATGCACCAAAACATGAGTTTAGGGTCCAATGGAGTGGATCGAGTGGGTTCGTTGCGAAAAATTCTGATGCGAATTCGTGGCACGAACTTTTGCACTAGTTCGGCCCGTTTTGCACCGAGTTTCGTAAGGGAACCAAATAGTCCGAAATGCACCCAAATGGTACGAAATGCAGCAAAACGAGAGTTTAGGGTCCAATGGGGTGGATCGGGTGCATTCATCGCGAAAAACTCCGACGCGACTTCGTGGCACGAACTTTTGCACTAGTTGGGCCCGTTTGCACCGAGTTTCGTAAGGCAACCAAACGGTCCAAAATGCACCCAAATGGTATGAAAGACACCAAAGCATGTGTTTAGGGTCCAATGGGCTGGATCGGGTGCGTTCGTCGCGAAAAACTCTGACGCGTCTTCGTGGCACGAACTTTTGCACTAGTTCGAAATGTTTTGCCCCGAGTTTCGTAAGGCAACCGAATGGTCGCAAATGCACCCAAACGGTACGAAATGCACCAAAACATGAGTTTAGGGTCCAATGGAGTGGATCGAGTGGGTTCGTTGCGAAAAATTCTGATGCGACTTCGTGGCACGAACTTTTGCACTAGTTCGGCCCGTTTTGCACCGAGTTTCGTAAGGGAACCAAATAGTCCGAAATGCACCCAAATGGTACGAAATGCAGCAAAACGAGAGTTTAGGGTCCAATGGGGTGGATCAGGTGCATTCATCGCGAAAAACTCCGAAGCGACTTCGTGGCACGAACTTTTGCACTAGTTCGGCCCAGTTTTGCACCGAGTTTCGTCAGGCAACCTAACGGTCCCCAAATGCACACAAACGGTATGAAATGCACCAAAACATTAGTTTAGGTTCCAATGGGGTGGATCGGGTGCTATCGTTGCAAAAAATTCCGATGCGACTTCGTGGCACGAAGTTTTGCACTAGTTCGGCCCGTTTTGCACCGAGTTTCGTAAGGCAACCAAACGGTCCCAAATACACCCAAATGGTACGAATCTCACCAAAACAAGAGTTTAGGGTTCCATGGGGTGGATCAGGTGCTTTCGTTCCGAGAAATTCCAATGCGACTTCGTGGCACAAACTTTTGCACTAGTTCGGCCCGTTTTGCACCGAGTTTCGTAAGGCAACCTAACGGTCCCAAATGCACCCAAATAGTATGAAATACAAAAAAAAACATTAGTTTAGGGTCCAATGGGGTGGATCGTGTGCGTTTGTTGCAAAAAATTCCGATACGACTTCGTGGCACGATGTTTTGCACTAGTTCGGCCCGTATTGCACCGAGTTTCGTAAGGCAACCAAACGGTCCCAAATGCACCTAAATGGTACGAAACTCACCAAAATATGAGTTTAGGGTCCAATGGGGTGGATCGGGTGTGTTTGTTGCGAAAAATTCCAATGCAACTTCGTGGCACAAACTTTTGCACTAGTTCGGCCCGTTTTGCACCGAGTTTCGTAAGGCAACCAAACGGTCCCAATGTACCCAAATGGTACGATGCAAAAAACGAGTGTTTATGTTCCAATGTGTGGATCGGTGCGTTCATGCGAAAAAACTCCGACGTGACTTCGTGGCACGAACTTTTGCACTAGTTCGGCCCGTTTTGCACCGAGTTTCGTAAGGCAAAAACGGTCCAAATGCACCCAAACGGTACGAAATGCAACAAAACATTAGTTTAGGGTCCAATGGAGTGGATCGGGTGCTTTCGTGGCGAAAAATTCCAATGCGACTTCGTGGCACAAACTTTTCCACTAGTTCGGCCCGATTTGCACCGAGTTTCGTAAGGCAACCTAACAATCCCAATGCACCCAAACGGTATGAAACACACCAAAACATAGTTTAGGGTCCAATGGGGTGGATCGGGTGTGTTCGTTGCGAAAAATTCTGACGCGACTTCGTGGCACGATCTTTTGCACTAGTTCGACCCATTTTGCGCCGAGTTTCGTAAGGCAACCTAACGGTTCCAAATGCACCCAGATGGTATGAAACGCACCAAAACATGAGTTTAGGGTTAATGGGATGGATCGGGTGCTTTTGTTGTGAAAAATTCCAATGCGACTTCGTGGCACAAACTTTTGCACTAGTTCGGCCCGTTTTGCACCGAGTTTCGTAAGGCAACCTAACGGTCCCAAATGCACCCAAACGGTATGAAATGCACCAAAACATTAGTTTAGGGTCCAATGGGGTGGATCGGGTGCTATCGTTGCGAAAAATTCCGATGCGACTTCGTGGCACGAAGTTTTGCACTAGTTCGGCCCGTTTTGCACCGAGTTTCGTAAGGCAACCAAACAGTCCCAAATACACCCAAATGGTACGAATCTCACCAAAACAAGAGTTTAGGGTTCCATGGGGTGGATCAGGTGCTTTCGTTCCGAGAAATTCCAATGCGACTTTGTGGCACAAACTTTTGCACTAGTTCGGCCCGTTTTGCACCGAGTTTCGTAAGGCAACCTAACGGTCCCAAATGCACCCAAACAGTATGAAACGCACCAAAACATTAGTTTATTGTCCAATGGGGTGGATTGGGTGCGTTTGTTGCAAAAAATTCCGATACGACTTCGTGGCACAATGTTTTGCACTAGTTCGGCCCGTTTTGCACCGAGTTTCGTAAGGCAACCAAACGGTCCCAAATGCACCTAAATGGTACGAAACTCACCAAAACATGAGTTTAGGGTCCAATGGGGTGGATCGGGTGTGTTTGTTGCGAAAAATTCCAATGCAACTTCGTGGCACAAACTTTTGCACTAGTTCGGCCCGTTTTGCACCGAGTTTCGTAAGGCAACCAAACGGTCCCAAATGCACCCAAATGGTACGAGATGCAGAAAAACGAGTGTTTATGTTCCAATGGTGTGGATCGGGTGCGTTCTTGCGAAAAACTCCGACGTGACTTCGTGGCACGAACTTTTGCACTAGTTCGGCCCGTTTTGCACCGAGTTCGGTAAGGCAACCAAATGGTCCCAAATGCACCCAAATAGTATGAAATGAACCAAAACATGAGTTTAGAGTCCAATGGGGTGGATCGGGTGCGTTCGTCGTGAAAAACTCCGACGCGACTTCGTCGCACGAACTTTTACACTAATTCGGAACGTTTTTCCCCGAGTTTCGTAAGGCAACCTAACGATCCCAAATGCATGCAAATGGTACGAAACGCAACAAAGCATGTGTTTAGGGTCCAATGGGGTGGATCGGATGCGTTCGTCGCGAAAAACTCCGACGCGTCTTCGTGGCACGAACTTTTGCACTAGTTCGAAACGTTTTAGCCCCGAGTTTCGTAGGGCAACCGAATGGTCGCAAATGCACCCAAATAGTACGAAATGCACCAAAACATGAGTTTAGGGTCCAATGGAGTGGATCGAGTGGGTTCGTTGCGAAAAATTCTGATGCGACTTCGTGGCACGAACTTTTGCACTAGTTCGGCCCGTTTTGCACCGAGTTTCGTAAGGGAACCAAATAGTCCGAAATGCACCCAAATGGTACGAAATGCAGCAAAACGAGAGTTTAGGGTCCAATGGGGTGGATCGGGTGCATTCATCGCGAAAAACTCCGACGCGACTTCGTGGCACGAACTTTTGCACTAGTTGGGCCCGTTTGCACCGAGTTTCGTAAGGCAACCAAACGGTCCAAAATGCACCCAAATGGTATGAAAGACACCAAAGCATGTGTTTAGGGTCCAATGGGCTGGATCGGGTGCGTTCGTCGCGAAAAACTCTGACGCGTCTTCGTGGCACGAACTTTTGCACTAGTTCGAAATGTTTTGCCCCGAGTTTCGTAAGGCAACCGAATGGTCGCAAATGCACCCAAACGGTACGAAATGCACCAAAACATGAGTTTAGGGTCCAATGGAGTGGATCGAGTGGGTTCGTTGCGAAAAATTCTGATGCGACTTCGTGGCACGAACTTTTGCACTAGTTCGGCCCGTTTTGCACCGAGTTTCGTAAGGGAACCAAATAGTCCGAAATGCACCCAAATGGTACGAAATGCAGCAAAACGAGAGTTTAGGGTCCAATGGGGTGGATCAGGTGCATTCATCGCGAAAAACTCCGAAGCGACTTCGTGGCACGAACTTTTGCACTAGTTCGGCCCGTTTTGCACCGAGTTTCGTCAGGCAACCTAACGGCCCCAAATGCACACAAACGGTATGAAATGCACCAAAACATTAGTTTAGGTTCCAATGGGGTGGATCGGGTGCTATCGTTGCAAAAAATTCCGATGCGACTTCGTGGCACGAAGTTTTGCACTAGTTCGGCCCGTTTTGCACCGAGTTTCGTAAGGCAACCAAACGGTCCCAAATACACCCAAATGGTACGAATCTCACCAAAACAAGAGTTTAGGGTTCCATGGGGTGGATCAGGTGCTTTCGTTCCGAGAAATTCCAATGCGACTTCGTGGCACAAACTTTTGCACTAGTTCGGCCCGTTTTGCACCGAGTTTCGTAAGGCAACCTAACGGTCCCAAATGCACCCAAATAGTATGAAATACAAAAAAACATTAGTTTAGGGTCCAATGGGGTGGATCGTGTGCGTTTGTTGCAAAAAATTCCGATACGACTTCGTGGCACGATGTTTTGCACTAGTTCGGCCCGTATTGCACCGAGTTTCGTAAGGCAACCAAACGGTCCCAAATGCACCTAAATGGTACGAAACTCACCAAAATATGAGTTTAGGGTCCAATGGGGTGGATCGGGTGTGTTTGTTGCGAAAAATTCCAATGCAACTTCGTGGCACAAACTTTTGCACTAGTTCGGCCCGTTTTGCACCGAGTTTCGTAAGGCAACCAAACGGTCCCAATTGTACCCAAATGGTACGAGATGCAGAAAAACGAGTGTTTATGTTCCAATGGTGTGGATCGGTGCGTTCATTGCGAAAAACTCCGACGTGACTTCGTGGCACGAACTTTTGCACTAGTTCGGCCCGTTTTGCACCGAGTTTCGTAAGGCAACTAAACGGTCGCAAATGCACCCAAACGGTACGAAATGCAACAAAACATTAGTTTAGGGTCCAATGGAGTGGATCGGGTGCTTTCGTGGCGAAAAATTCCAATGCGACTTCGTGGCACAAACTTTTCCACTAGTTCGGCCCGATTTGCACCGAGTTTCGTAAGGCAACCTAACAATCCCCAATGCACCCAAACGGTATGAAACACACCAAAACATTAGTTTAGGGTCCAATGGGGTGGATCGGGTGTGTTCGTTGCGAAAAATTCTGACGCGACTTCGTAGCACGATCTTTTGCACTAGTTCGACCCATTTTGCGCCGAGTTTCGTAAGGCAACCTAACGGTTCCAAATGCACCCAGATGGTATGAAACGCACCAAAACATGAGTTTAGGGTTAATGGGATGGATCGGGTGCTTTTGTTGTGAAAAATTCCAATGCGACTTCGTGGCACAAACTTTTGCACTAGTTCGGCCCGTTTTGCACCGAGTTTCGTAAGGCAACCTAACGGTCCCAAATGCACCCAAACGGTATGAAATGCACCAAAACATTAGTTTAGGGTCCAATGGGGTGGATCGGGTGCTATCGTTGCGAAAAATTCCGATGCGACTTCGTGGCACGAAGTTTTGCACTAGTTCGGCCCGTTTTGCACCGAGTTTCGTAAGGCAACCAAACAGTCCCAAATACACCCAAATGGTACGAATCTCACCAAAACAAGAGTTTAGGGTTCCATGGGGTGGATCAGGTGCTTTCGTTCCGAGAAATTCCAATGCGACTTTGTGGCACAAACTTTTGCACTAGTTCGGCCCGTTTTGCACCGAGTTTCGTAAGGCAACCTAACGGTCCCAAATGCACCCAAACAGTATGAAACGCACCAAAACATTAGTTTATTGTCCAATGGGGTGGATTGGGTGCGTTTGTTGCAAAAAATTCCGATACGACTTCGTGGCACAATGTTTTGCACTAGTTCGGCCCGTTTTGCACCGAGTTTCGTAAGGCAACCAAACGGTCCCAAATGCACCTAAATGGTACGAAACTCACCAAAACATGAGTTTAGGGTCCAATGGGGTGGATCGGGTGTGTTTGTTGCGAAAAATTCCAATGCAACTTCGTGGCACAAACTTTTGCACTAGTTCGGCCCGTTTTGCACCGAGTTTCGTAAGGCAACCAAACGGTCCCAAATGCACCCAAATGGTACGAGATGCAGAAAAACGAGTGTTTATGTTCCAATGGTGTGGATCGGGTGCGTTCTTGCGAAAAAACTCCGACGTGACTTCGTGGCACGAACTTTTGCACTAGTTCGGCCCGTTTTGCACCGAGTTCGGTAAGGCAACCAAATGGTCCCAAATGCACCCAAATAGTATGAAATGAACCAAAACATGAGTTTAGAGTCCAATGGGGTGGATCGGGTGCGTTCGTCGTGAAAAACTCCGACGCGACTTCGTCGCACGAACTTTTACACTAATTCGGAACGTTTTTCCCCGAGTTTCGTAAGGCAACCTAACGATCCCAAATGCATGCAAATGGTACGAAACGCAACAAAGCATGTGTTTAGGGTCCAATGGGGTGGATCGGATGCGTTCGTCGCGAAAAACTCCGACGCGTCTTCGTGGCACGAACTTTTGCACTAGTTCGAAACGTTTTACCCCGAGTTTCGTAGGGCAACCGAATGGTCGCAAATGCACCCAAATAGTACGAAATGCACCAAAACATGAGTTTAGGGTCCAATGGAGTGGATCGAGTGGGTTCGTTGCGAAAAATTCTGATGCGACTTCGTGGCACGAACTTTTGCACTAGTTCGGCCCGTTTTGCACCGAGTTTCGTAAGGGAACCAAATAGTCCGAAATGCACCCAAATGGTACGAAATGCAGCAAAACGAGAGTTTAGGGTCCAATGGGGTGGATCGGGTGCATTCATCGCGAAAAACTCCGACGCGACTTCGTGGCACGAACTTTTGCACTAGTTGGGCCCGTTTGCACCGAGTTTCGTAAGGCAACCAAACGGTCCAAAATGCACCCAAATGGTATGAAAGACACCAAAGCATGTGTTTAGGGTCCAATGGGCTGGATCGGGTGCGTTCGTCGCGAAAAACTCTGACGCGTCTTCGTGGCACGAACTTTTGCACTAGTTCGAAATGTTTTGCCCCGAGTTTCGTAAGGCAACCGAATGGTCGCAAATGCACCCAAACGGTACGAAATGCACCAAAACATGAGTTTAGGGTCCAATGGAGTGGATCGAGTGGGTTCGTTGCGAAAAATTCTGATGCGACTTCGTGGCACGAACTTTTGCACTAGTTCGGCCCGTTTTGCACCGAGTTTCGTAAGGGAACCAAATAGTCCGAAATGCACCCAAATGGTACGAAATGCAGCAAAACGAGAGTTTAGGGTCCAATGGGGTGGATCAGGTGCATTCATCGCGAAAAACTCCGAAGCGACTTCGTGGCACGAACTTTTGCACTAGTTCGGCCCGTTTTGCACCGAGTTTCGTCAGGCAACCTAACGGCCCCAAATGCACACAAACGGTATGAAATGCACCAAAACATTAGTTTAGGTTCCAATGGGGTGGATCGGGTGCTATCGTTGCAAAAAATTCCGATGCGACTTCGTGGCACGAAGTTTTGCACTAGTTCGGCCCGTTTTGCACCGAGTTTCGTAAGGCAACCAAACGGTCCCAAATACACCCAAATGGTACGAATCTCACCAAAACAAGAGTTTAGGGTTCCATGGGGTGGATCAGGTGCTTTCGTTCCGAGAAATTCCAATGCGACTTCGTGGCACAAACTTTTGCACTAGTTCGGCCCGTTTTGCACCGAGTTTCGTAAGGCAACCTAACGGTCCCAAATGCACCCAAATAGTATGAAATACAAAAAAAACATTAGTTTAGGGTCCAATGGGGTGGATCGTGTGCGTTTGTTGCAAAAAATTCCGATACGACTTCGTGGCACGATGTTTTGCACTAGTTCGGCCCGTATTGCACCGAGTTTCGTAAGGCAACCAAACGGTCCCAAATGCACCTAAATGGTACGAAACTCACCAAAATATGAGTTTAGGGTCCAATGGGGTGGATCGGGTGTGTTTGTTGCGAAAAATTCCAATGCAACTTCGTAGGCACAAACTTTTGCACTAGTTCGGCCCGTTTTGCACCGAGTTTCGTAAGGCAACCAAACGGTCCCAATTGTACCCAAATGGTACGAGATGCAGAAAAACGAGTGTTTATGTTCCAATGGTGTGGATCGGTGCGTTCATTGCGAAAAACTCCGACGTGACTTCGTGGCACGAACTTTTGCACTAGTTCGGCCCGTTTTGCACCGAGTTTCGTAAGGCAACTAAACGGTCGCAAATGCACCCAAACGGTACGAAATGCAACAAAACATTAGTTTAGGGTCCAATGGAGTGGATCGGGTGCTTTCGTGGCGAAAAATTCCAATGCGACTTCGTGGCACAAACTTTTCCACTAGTTCGGCCCGATTTGCACCGAGTTTCGTAAGGCAACCTAACAATCCCCAATGCACCCAAACGGTATGAAACACACCAAAACATTAGTTTAGGGTCCAATGGGGTGGATCGGGTGTGTTCGTTGCGAAAAATTCTGACGCGACTTCGTAGCACGATCTTTTGCACTAGTTCGACCCATTTTGCGCCGAGTTTCGTAAGGCAACCTAACGGTTCCAAATGCACCCAGATGGTATGAAACGCACCAAAACATGAGTTTAGGGTTAATGGGATGGATCGGGTGCTTTTGTTGTGAAAAATTCCAATGCGACTTCGTGGCACAAACTTTTGCACTAGTTCGGCCCGTTTTGCACCGAGTTTCGTAAGGCAACCTAACGGTCCCAAATGCACCCAAACGGTATGAAATGCACCAAAACATTAGTTTAGGGTCCAATGGGGTGGATCGGGTGCTATCGTTGCGAAAAATTCCGATGCGACTTCGTGGCACGAAGTTTTGCACTAGTTCGGCCCGTTTTGCACCGAGTTTCGTAAGGCAACCAAACAGTCCCAAATACACCCAAATGGTACGAATCTCACCAAAACAAGAGTTTAGGGTTCCATGGGGTGGATCAGGTGCTTTCGTTCCGAGAAATTCCAATGCGACTTTGTGGCACAAACTTTTGCACTAGTTCGGCCCGTTTTGCACCGAGTTTCGTAAGGCAACCTAACGGTCCCAAATGCACCCAAACAGTATGAAACGCACCAAAACATTAGTTTATTGTCCAATGGGGTGGATTGGGTGCGTTTGTTGCAAAAAATTCCGATACGACTTCGTGGCACAATGTTTTGCACTAGTTCGGCCCGTTTTGCACCGAGTTTCGTAAGGCAACCAAACGGTCCCAAATGCACCTAAATGGTACGAAACTCACCAAAACATGAGTTTAGGGTCCAATGGGGTGGATCGGGTGTGTTTGTTGCGAAAAATTCCAATGCAACTTCGTGGCACAAACTTTTGCACTAGTTCGGCCCGTTTTGCACCGAGTTTCGTAAGGCAACCAAACGGTCCCAAATGCACCCAAATGGTACGAGATGCAGAAAAACGAGTGTTTATGTTCCAATGGTGTGGATCGGGTGCGTTCTTGCGAAAAAACTCCGACGTGACTTCGTGGCACGAACTTTTGCACTAGTTCGGCCCGTTTTGCACCGAGTTCGGTAAGGCAACCAAATGGTCCCAAATGCACCCAAATAGTATGAAATGAACCAAAACATGAGTTTAGAGTCCAATGGGGTGGATCGGGTGCGTTCGTCGTGAAAAACTCCGACGCGACTTCGTCGCACGAACTTTTACACTAATTCGGAACGTTTTTCCCCGAGTTTCGTAAGGCAACCTAACGATCCCAAATGCATGCAAATGGTACGAAACGCAACAAAGCATGTGTTTAGGGTCCAATGGGGTGGATCGGATGCGTTCGTCGCGAAAAACTCCGACGCGTCTTCGTGGCACGAACTTTTGCACTAGTTCGAAACGTTTTAGCCCCGAGTTTCGTAGGGCAACCGAATGGTCGCAAATGCACCCAAATAGTACGAAATGCACCAAAACATGAGTTTAGGGTCCAATGGAGTGGATCGAGTGGGTTCGTTGCGAAAAATTCTGATGCGACTTCGTGGCACGAACTTTTGCACTAGTTCGGCCCGTTTTGCACCGAGTTTCGTAAGGGAACCAAATAGTCCGAAATGCACCCAAATGGTACGAAATGCAGCAAAACGAGAGTTTAGGGTCCAATGGGGTGGATCGGGTGCATTCATCGCGAAAAACTCCGACGCGACTTCGTGGCACGAACTTTTGCACTAGTTGGGCCCGTTTGCACCGAGTTTCGTAAGGCAACCAAACGGTCCAAAATGCACCCAAATGGTATGAAAGACACCAAAGCATGTGTTTAGGGTCCAATGGGCTGGATCGGGTGCGTTCGTCGCGAAAAACTCTGACGCGTCTTCGTGGCACGAACTTTTGCACTAGTTCGAAATGTTTTGCCCCGAGTTTCGTAAGGCAACCGAATGGTCGCAAATGCACCCAAACGGTACGAAATGCACCAAAACATGAGTTTAGGGTCCAATGGAGTGGATCGAGTGGGTTCGTTGCGAAAAATTCTGATGCGACTTCGTGGCACGAACTTTTGCACTAGTTCGGCCCGTTTTGCACCGAGTTTCGTAAGGGAACCAAATAGTCCGAAATGCACCCAAATGGTACGAAATGCAGCAAAACGAGAGTTTAGGGTCCAATGGGGTGGATCAGGTGCATTCATCGCGAAAAACTCCGAAGCGACTTCGTGGCACGAACTTTTGCACTAGTTCGGCCCGTTTTGCACCGAGTTTCGTCAGGCAACCTAACGGCCCCAAATGCACACAAACGGTATGAAATGCACCAAAACATTAGTTTAGGTTCCAATGGGGTGGATCGGGTGCTATCGTTGCAAAAAATTCCGATGCGACTTCGTGGCACGAAGTTTTGCACTAGTTCGGCCCGTTTTGCACCGAGTTTCGTAAGGCAACCAAACGGTCCCAAATACACCCAAATGGTACGAATCTCACCAAAACAAGAGTTTAGGGTTCCATGGGGTGGATCAGGTGCTTTCGTTCCGAGAAATTCCAATGCGACTTCGTGGCACAAACTTTTGCACTAGTTCGGCCCGTTTTGCACCGAGTTTCGTAAGGCAACCTAACGGTCCCAAATGCACCCAAATAGTATGAAATACAAAAAAAAACATTAGTTTAGGGTCCAATGGGGTGGATCGTGTGCGTTTGTTGCAAAAAATTCCGATACGACTTCGTGGCACGATGTTTTGCACTAGTTCGGCCCGTATTGCACCGAGTTTCGTAAGGCAACCAAACGGTCCCAAATGCACCTAAATGGTACGAAACTCACCAAAATATGAGTTTAGGGTCCAATGGGGTGGATCGGGTGTGTTTGTTGCGAAAAATTCCAATGCAACTTCGTAGGCACAAACTTTTGCACTAGTTCGGCCCGTTTTGCACCGAGTTTCGTAAGGCAACCAAACGGTCCCAATTGTACCCAAATGGTACGAGATGCAGAAAAACGAGTGTTTATGTTCCAATGGTGTGGATCGGTGCGTTCATTGCGAAAAACTCCGACGTGACTTCGTGGCACGAACTTTTGCACTAGTTCGGCCCGTTTTGCACCGAGTTTCGTAAGGCAACTAAACGGTCGCAAATGCACCCAAACGGTACGAAATGCAACAAAACATTAGTTTAGGGTCCAATGGAGTGGATCGGGTGCTTTCGTGGCGAAAAATTCCAATGCGACTTCGTGGCACAAACTTTTCCACTAGTTCGGCCCGATTTGCACCGAGTTTCGTAAGGCAACCTAACAATCCCCAATGCACCCAAACGGTATGAAACACACCAAAACATTAGTTTAGGGTCCAATGGGGTGGATCGGGTGTGTTCGTTGCGAAAAATTCTGACGCGACTTCGTAGCACGATCTTTTGCACTAGTTCGACCCATTTTGCGCCGAGTTTCGTAAGGCAACCTAACGGTTCCAAATGCACCCAGATGGTATGAAACGCACCAAAACATGAGTTTAGGGTTAATGGGATGGATCGGGTGCTTTTGTTGTGAAAAATTCCAATGCGACTTCGTGGCACAAACTTTTGCACTAGTTCGGCCCGTTTTGCACCGAGTTTCGTAAGGCAACCTAACGGTCCCAAATGCACCCAAACGGTATGAAATGCACCAAAACATTAGTTTAGGGTCCAATGGGGTGGATCGGGTGCTATCGTTGCGAAAAATTCCGATGCGACTTCGTGGCACGAAGTTTTGCACTAGTTCGGCCCGTTTTGCACCGAGTTTCGTAAGGCAACCAAACAGTCCCAAATACACCCAAATGGTACGAATCTCACCAAAACAAGAGTTTAGGGTTCCATGGGGTGGATCAGGTGCTTTCGTTCCGAGAAATTCCAATGCGACTTTGTGGCACAAACTTTTGCACTAGTTCGGCCCGTTTTGCAACCGAGTTTCGTAAGGCAACCTAACGGTCCCAAATGCACCCAAACAGTATGAAACGCACCAAAACATTAGTTTATTGTCCAATGGGGTGGATTGGGTGCGTTTGTTGCAAAAAATTCCGATACGACTTCGTGGCACAATGTTTTGCACTAGTTCGGCCCGTTTTGCACCGAGTTTCGTAAGGCAACCAAACGGTCCCAAATGCACCTAAATGGTACGAAACTCACCAAAACATGAGTTTAGGGTCCAATGGGGTGGATCGGGTGTGTTTGTTGCGAAAAATTCCAATGCAACTTCGTGGCACAAACTTTTGCACTAGTTCGGCCCGTTTTGCACCGAGTTTCGTAAGGCAACCAAACGGTCCCAAATGCACCCAAATGGTACGAGATGCAGAAAAACGAGTGTTTATGTTCCAATGGTGTGGATCGGGTGCGTTCTTGCGAAAAAACTCCGACGCGACTTCGTCGCACGAACTTTTACACTAATTCGGAACGTTTTTCCCCGAGTTTCGTAAGGCAACCTAACGATCCCAAATGCATGCAAATGGTACGAAACGCAACAAAGCATGTGTTTAGGGTCCAATGGGGTGGATCGGATGCGTTCGTCGCGAAAAACTCCGACGCGTCTTCGTGGCACGAACTTTTGCACTAGTTCGAAACGTTTTGCCCCGAGTTTCGTAGGGCAACCGAATGGTCGCAAATGCACCCAAATAGTACGAAATGCACCAAAACATGAGTTTAGGGTCCAATGGAGTGGATCGAGTGGGTTCGTTGCGAAAAATTCTGATGCGAATTCGTGGCACGAACTTTTGCACTAGTTCGGCCCGTTTTGCACCGAGTTTCGTAAGGGAACCAAATAGTCCGAAATGCACCCAAATGGTACGAAATGCAGCAAAACGAGAGTTTAGGGTCCAATGGGGTGGATCGGGTGCATTCATCGCGAAAAACTCCGACGCGACTTCGTGGCACGAACTTTTGCACTAGTTGGGCCCGTTTGCACCGAGTTTCGTAAGGCAACCAAACGGTCCAAAATGCACCCAAATGGTATGAAAGACACCAAAGCATGTGTTTAGGGTCCAATGGGCTGGATCGGGTGCGTTCGTCGCGAAAAACTCTGACGCGTCTTCGTGGCACGAACTTTTGCACTAGTTCGAAATGTTTTGCCCCGAGTTTCGTAAGGCAACCGAATGGTCGCAAATGCACCCAAACGGTACGAAATGCACCAAAACATGAGTTTAGGGTCCAATGGAGTGGATCGAGTGGGTTCGTTGCGAAAAATTCTGATGCGACTTCGTGGCACGAACTTTTGCACTAGTTCGGCCCGTTTTGCACCGAGTTTCGTAAGGGAACCAAATAGTCCGAAATGCACCCAAATGGTACGAAATGCAGCAAAACGAGAGTTTAGGGTCCAATGGGGTGGATCAGGTGCATTCATCGCGAAAAACTCCGAAGCGACTTCGTGGCACGAACTTTTGCACTAGTTCGGCCCGTTTTGCACCGAGTTTCGTCAGGCAACCTAACGGCCCCAAATGCACACAAACGGTATGAAATGCACCAAAACATTAGTTTAGGTTCCAATGGGGTGGATCGGGTGCTATCGTTGCAAAAAATTCCGATGCGACTTCGTGGCACGAAGTTTTGCACTAGTTCGGCCCGTTTTGCACCGAGTTTCGTAAGGCAACCAAACGGTCCCAAATACACCCAAATGGTACGAATCTCACCAAAACAAGAGTTTAGGGTTCCATGGGGTGGATCAGGTGCTTTCGTTCCGAGAAATTCCAATGCGACTTCGTGGCACAAACTTTTGCACTAGTTCGGCCCGTTTTGCACCGAGTTTCGTAAGGCAACCTAACGGTCCCAAATGCACCCAAATAGTATGAAATACAAAAAAAACATTAGTTTAGGGTCCAATGGGGTGGATCGTGTGCGTTTGTTGCAAAAAATTCCGATACGACTTCGTGGCACGATGTTTTGCACTAGTTCGGCCCGTATTGCACCGAGTTTCGTAAGGCAACCAAACGGTCCCAAATGCACCTAAATGGTACGAAACTCACCAAAATATGAGTTTAGGGTCCAATGGGGTGGATCGGGTGTGTTTGTTGCGAAAAATTCCAATGCAACTTCGTGGCACAAACTTTTGCACTAGTTCGGCCCGTTTTGCACCGAGTTTCGTAAGGCAACCAAACGGTCCCAATTGTACCCAAATGGTACGAGATGCAGAAAAACGAGTGTTTATGTTCCAATGGTGTGGATCGGTGCGTTCATTGCGAAAAACTCCGACGTGACTTCGTGGCACGAACTTTTGCACTAGTTCGGCCCGTTTTGCACCGAGTTTCGTAAGGCAACTAAACGGTCGCAAATGCACCCAAACGGTACGAAATGCAACAAAACATTAGTTTAGGGTCCAATGGAGTGGATCGGGTGCTTTCGTGGCGAAAAATTCCAATGCGACTTCGTGGCACAAACTTTTCCACTAGTTCGGCCCGATTTGCACCGAGTTTCGTAAGGCAACCTAACAATCCCCAATGCACCCAAACGGTATGAAACACACCAAAACATTAGTTTAGGGTCCAATGGGGTGGATCGGGTGTGTTCGTTGCGAAAAATTCTGACGCGACTTCGTAGCACGATCTTTTGCACTAGTTCGACCCATTTTGCGCCGAGTTTCGTAAGGCAACCTAACGGTTCCAAATGCACCCAGATGGTATGAAACGCACCAAAACATGAGTTTAGGGTTAATGGGATGGATCGGGTGCTTTTGTTGTGAAAAATTCCAATGCGACTTCGTGGCACAAACTTTTGCACTAGTTCGGCCCGTTTTGCACCGAGTTTCGTAAGGCAACCTAACGGTCCCAAATGCACCCAAACGGTATGAAATGCACCAAAACATTAGTTTAGGGTCCAATGGGGTGGATCGGGTGCTATCGTTGCGAAAAATTCCGATGCGACTTCGTGGCACGAAGTTTTGCACTAGTTCGGCCCGTTTTGCACCGAGTTTCGTAAGGCAACCAAACAGTCCCAAATACACCCAAATGGTACGAATCTCACCAAAACAAGAGTTTAGGGTTCCATGGGGTGGATCAGGTGCTTTCGTTCCGAGAAATTCCAATGCGACTTTGTGGCACAAACTTTTGCACTAGTTCGGCCCGTTTTGCACCGAGTTTCGTAAGGCAACCTAACGGTCCCAAATGCACCCAAACAGTATGAAACGCACCAAAACATTAGTTTATTGTCCAATGGGGTGGATTGGGTGCGTTTGTTGCAAAAAATTCCGATACGACTTCGTGGCACAATGTTTTGCACTAGTTCGGCCCGTTTTGCACCGAGTTTCGTAAGGCAACCAAACGGTCCCAAATGCACCTAAATGGTACGAAACTCACCAAAACATGAGTTTAGGGTCCAATGGGGTGGATCGGGTGTGTTTGTTGCGAAAAATTCCAATGCAACTTCGTGGCACAAACTTTTGCACTAGTTCGGCCCGTTTTGCACCGAGTTTCGTAAGGCAACCAAACGGTCCCAAATGCACCCAAATGGTACGAGATGCAGAAAAACGAGTGTTTATGTTCCAATGGTGTGGATCGGGTGCGTTCTTGCGAAAAAACTCCGACGTGACTTCGTGGCACGAACTTTTGCACTAGTTCGGCCCGTTTTGCACCGAGTTCGGTAAGGCAACCAAATGGTCCCAAATGCACCCAAATAGTATGAAATGAACCAAAACATGAGTTTAGAGTCCAATGGGGTGGATCGGGTGCGTTCGTCGTGAAAAACTCCGACGCGACTTCGTCGCACGAACTTTTACACTAATTCGGAACGTTTTTCCCCGAGTTTCGTAAGGCAACCTAACGATCCCAAATGCATGCAAATGGTACGAAACGCAACAAAGCATGTGTTTAGGGTCCAATGGGGTGGATCGGATGCGTTCGTCGCGAAAAACTCCGACGCGTCTTCGTGGCACGAACTTTTGCACTAGTTCGAAACGTTTTGCCCCGAGTTTCGTAGGGCAACCGAATGGTCGCAAATGCACCCAAATAGTACGAAATGCACCAAAACATGAGTTTAGGGTCCAATGGAGTGGATCGAGTGGGTTCGTTGCGAAAAATTCTGATGCGACTTCGTGGCACGAACTTTTGCACTAGTTCGGCCCGTTTTGCACCGAGTTTCGTAAGGGAACCAAATAGTCCGAAATGCACCCAAATGGTACGAAATGCAGCAAAACGAGAGTTTAGGGTCCAATGGGGTGGATCGGGTGCATTCATCGCGAAAAACTCCGACGCGACTTCGTGGCACGAACTTTTGCACTAGTTGGGCCCGTTTGCACCGAGTTTCGTAAGGCAACCAAACGGTCCAAAATGCACCCAAATGGTATGAAAGACACCAAAGCATGTGTTTAGGGTCCAATGGGCTGGATCGGGTGCGTTCGTCGCGAAAAACTCTGACGCGTCTTCGTGGCACGAACTTTTGCACTAGTTCGAAATGTTTTGCCCCGAGTTTCGTAAGGCAACCGAATGGTCGCAAATGCACCCAAACGGTACGAAATGCACCAAAACATGAGTTTAGGGTCCAATGGAGTGGATCGAGTGGGTTCGTTGCGAAAAATTCTGATGCGACTTCGTGGCACGAACTTTTGCACTAGTTCGGCCCGTTTTGCACCGAGTTTCGTAAGGGAACCAAATAGTCCGAAATGCACCCAAATGGTACGAAATGCAGCAAAACGAGAGTTTAGGGTCCAATGGGGTGGATCAGGTGCATTCATCGCGAAAAACTCCGAAGCGACTTCGTGGCACGAACTTTTGCACTAGTTCGGCCCGTTTTGCACCGAGTTTCGTCAGGCAACCTAACGGCCCCAAATGCACACAAACGGTATGAAATGCACCAAAACATTAGTTTAGGTTCCAATGGGGTGGATCGGGTGCTATCGTTGCAAAAAATTCCGATGCGACTTCGTGGCACGAAGTTTTGCACTAGTTCGGCCCGTTTTGCACCGAGTTTCGTAAGGCAACCAAACGGTCCCAAATACACCCAAATGGTACGAATCTCACCAAAACAAGAGTTTAGGGTTCCATGGGGTGGATCAGGTGCTTTCGTTCCGAGAAATTCCAATGCGACTTCGTGGCACAAACTTTTGCACTAGTTCGGCCCGTTTTGCACCGAGTTTCGTAAGGCAACCTAACGGTCCCAAATGCACCCAAATAGTATGAAATACAAAAAAAACATTAGTTTAGGGTCCAATGGGGTGGATCGTGTGCGTTTGTTGCAAAAAATTCCGATACGACTTCGTGGCACGATGTTTTGCACTAGTTCGGCCCGTATTGCACCGAGTTTCGTAAGGCAACCAAACGGTCCCAAATGCACCTAAATGGTACGAAACTCACCAAAATATGAGTTTAGGGTCCAATGGGGTGGATCGGGTGTGTTTGTTGCGAAAAATTCCAATGCAACTTCGTGGCACAAACTTTTGCACTAGTTCGGCCCGTTTTGCACCGAGTTTCGTAAGGCAACCAAACGGTCCCAATTGTACCCAAATGGTACGAGATGCAGAAAAACGAGTGTTTATGTTCCAATGGTGTGGATCGGTGCGTTCATTGCGAAAAACTCCGACGTGACTTCGTGGCACGAACTTTTGCACTAGTTCGGCCCGTTTTGCACCGAGTTTCGTAAGGCAACTAAACGGTCGCAAATGCACCCAAACGGTACGAAATGCAACAAAACATTAGTTTAGGGTCCAATGGAGTGGATCGGGTGCTTTCGTGGCGAAAAATTCCAATGCGACTTCGTGGCACAAACTTTTCCACTAGTTCGGCCCGATTTGCACCGAGTTTCGTAAGGCAACCTAACAATCCCCAATGCACCCAAACGGTATGAAACACACCAAAACATTAGTTTAGGGTCCAATGGGGTGGATCGGGTGTGTTCGTTGCGAAAAATTCTGACGCGACTTCGTAGCACGATCTTTTGCACTAGTTCGACCCATTTTGCGCCGAGTTTCGTAAGGCAACCTAACGGTTCCAAATGCACCCAGATGGTATGAAACGCACCAAAACATGAGTTTAGGGTTAATGGGATGGATCGGGTGCTTTTGTTGTGAAAAATTCCAATGCGACTTCGTGGCACAAACTTTTGCACTAGTTCGGCCCGTTTTGCACCGAGTTTCGTAAGGCAACCTAACGGTCCCAAATGCACCCAAACGGTATGAAATGCACCAAAACATTAGTTTAGGGTCCAATGGGGTGGATCGGGTGCTATCGTTGCGAAAAATTCCGATGCGACTTCGTGGCACGAAGTTTTGCACTAGTTCGGCCCGTTTTGCACCGAGTTTCGTAAGGCAACCAAACAGTCCCAAATACACCCAAATGGTACGAATCTCACCAAAACAAGAGTTTAGGGTTCCATGGGGTGGATCAGGTGCTTTCGTTCCGAGAAATTCCAATGCGACTTTGTGGCACAAACTTTTGCACTAGTTCGGCCCGTTTTGCACCGAGTTTCGTAAGGCAACCTAACGGTCCCAAATGCACCCAAACAGTATGAAACGCACCAAAACATTAGTTTATTGTCCAATGGGGTGGATTGGGTGCGTTTGTTGCAAAAAATTCCGATACGACTTCGTGGCACAATGTTTTGCACTAGTTCGGCCCGTTTTGCACCGAGTTTCGTAAGGCAACCAAACGGTCCCAAATGCACCTAAATGGTACGAAACTCACCAAAACATGAGTTTAGGGTCCAATGGGGTGGATCGGGTGTGTTTGTTGCGAAAAATTCCAATGCAACTTCGTGGCACAAACTTTTGCACTAGTTCGGCCCGTTTTGCACCGAGTTTCGTAAGGCAACCAAACGGTCCCAAATGCACCCAAATGGTACGAGATGCAGAAATACGAGTGTTTATGTTCCAATGGTGTGGATCGGGTGCGTTCTTGCGAAAAACTCCGACGTGACTTCGTGGCACGAACTTTTGCACTAGTTCGGCCCGTTTTGCACCGAGTTCGGTAAGGCAACCAAATGGTCCCAAATGCACCCAAATAGTATGAAATGAACCAAAACATGAGTTTAGAGTCCAATGGGGTGGATCGGGTGCGTTCGTCGTGAAAAACTCCGACGCGACTTCGTCGCACGAACTTTTACACTAATTCGGAACGTTTTTCCCCGAGTTTCGTAAGGCAACCTAACGATCCCAAATGCATGCAAATGGTACGAAACGCAACAAAGCATGTGTTTAGGGTCCAATGGGGTGGATCGGATGCGTTCGTCGCGAAAAACTCCGACGCGTCTTCGTGGCACGAACTTTTGCACTAGTTCGAAACGTTTTGCCCCGAGTTTCGTAGGGCAACCGAATGGTCGCAAATGCACCCAAATAGTACGAAATGCACCAAAACATGAGTTTAGGGTCCAATGGAGTGGATCGAGTGGGTTCGTTGCGAAAAATTCTGATGCGACTTCGTGGCACGAACTTTTGCACTAGTTCGGCCCGTTTTGCACCGAGTTTCGTAAGGGAACCAAATAGTCCGAAATGCACCCAAATGGTACGAAATGCAGCAAAACGAGAGTTTAGGGTCCAATGGGGTGGATCGGGTGCATTCATCGCGAAAAACTCCGACGCGACTTCGTGGCACGAACTTTTGCACTAGTTGGGCCCGTTTGCACCGAGTTTCGTAAGGCAACCAAACGGTCCAAAAATGCACCCAAATGGTATGAAAGACACCAAAGCATGTGTTTAGGGTCCAATGGGCTGGATCGGGTGCGTTCGTCGCGAAAAACTCTGACGCGTCTTCGTGGCACGAACTTTTGCACTAGTTCGAAATGTTTTGCCCCGAGTTTCGTAAGGCAACCGAATGGTCGCAAATGCACCCAAACGGTACGAAATGCACCAAAATCATGAGTTTAGGGTCCAATGGAGTGGATCGAGTGGGTTCGTTGTGAAAAATTCTGATGCGACTTCGTGGCACGAACTTTTGCACTAGTTCGGCCCGTTTTGCACCGAGTTTCGTAAGGGAACCAAATAGTCCGAAATGCACCCAAATGGTACGAAATGCAGCAAAACGAGAGTTAGGGTCCAATGGGGTGGATCAGGTGCATTCATCGCGAAAAACTCCGAAGCGACTTCGTGGCACGAACTTTTGCACTAGTTCGGCCCGTTTTGCACCGAGTTTCGTCAGGCAACCTAACGGCCCCAAATGCACACAAACGGTATGAAATGCACCAAAACATTAGTTTAGGTTCCAATGGGGTGGATCGGGTGCTATCGTTGCAAAAAATTCCGATGCGACTTCGTGGCACGAAGTTTTGCACTAGTTCGGCCCGTTTTGCACCGAGTTTCGTAAGGCAACCAAACGGTCCCCAAATACACCCAATGGTACGAATCTCACCAAAACAAGAGTTTAGGGTTCCATGGGGTGGATCAGGTGCTTTCGTTCCGAGAAATTCCAATGCGACTTCGTGGCACAAACTTTTGCACTTCGTTCGGCCCCGTTTTGCACCGAGTTTCGTAAGGCAACCCTAACGGTCCCCAAATGCAACCCAAATAGTATGAAATACAAAAAAAACATTAGTTTAGGGTACAATGGGGTGGATCGTGTGCGTTTGTTGCAAAAAATTCCGATACGACTTCGTGGCACGATGTTTTGCAACTAGTTCGGCCCGTATTGCACCGAGTTTCGTAGGCAACCAAACGGTCCCAAATGCACCTAATGGTACTGAAACTCACCAAAATATGAGTTTTAGGGTCCAATGGGGTGGATCGGGTGTGTTTGTTGCGAAAAATTCCAATGCAACTTCGTAGGCACAAATTTTTGCACTAGTTCGGCCCGTTTTGCACCGAGTTTCTTAAGGCAACCAAACCGTCCCAATTGTACCCAAATGGTACGAGATGCAGAAAAATGAGTGTTTATGTTTCCAATGGTGTGGATCGGTGCGTTCATTGCGAAAAACTCCGACGTGACTTCGTGGCATAACTTTTGCACTAGTTCGGGCCACGTTTTTGCAACCGAGTTTCGTAAGGCAACTAAACGGTCGCAAATTGCACCCAACGGTACGAAATACAACAAAACATTAGTTTAGGGTCCAATGGAGTGGATCGGGTGCTTTCGTGGCGAAAAATTCCAATGCGACTTCGTGGCACAATACTTTTCCACTAGTTCGGCCCGATTTGCAACCGAGTTTCGTAAGGCAACTAACATCCCCAATGCACCCACGGTATGAAACACACCAAAACATTAGTTTAGGGTCCAATGGGGTGGATCGGGTGTGTTTTCGTTGCGAAAAATTCTGACGCGACTTCGTAGCACGATCTTTTGACTAGTTCGAACCCATTTTGCGCCGAGTTTCGTAAGGCAAACCTAACGGTTCCAAATGCACCCAGATGGTATGAAACGCACCAAAACATGAGTTTAGGGTAATGGGATGGATCGGGTGCTTTTGTTGTGAAAAATTCCAATGCGACTTCGTGGCACAACTTTTGCACTAGTTCGGCCCGTTTTGCAACCGAGTTTCGTAAGGCAACCTAACGGTCCCAAATGCACCCAAACGGTATGAAATGCACCAAAACATTAGTTTAGGGTCCAATGGGGTGGATCGGGTGCTTCGTTGCGAAAAATTCCGATGCGACTTCGTGGCACGAAGTTTTGCACTAGTTCGGCCCGTTTTGCACCGAGTTTCGTAAGGGCAACCAAACAGTCCCAAATACACCCAAATGGTACGAATCTCACCAAAACAAGAGTTTAGGGTTCCATGGGGTGGATCAGGTGCTTTCGTTCCGAGAAATTCCAATGCGACTTTGTGGCACAAACTTTTGCACTAGTTCGGCCCGTTTTGCACCGAGTTTCGTAAGGCAACCTAACGGTCCCCAAATGCACCCAAACAGTATGAAACGCACCAAAACATTAGTTTATTGTCCAATGGGTGGATCGGGTGCGTTTTGCAAAAACCACGACTTCGTGGCACAAACTTTTGCACTAGTTCGGCCCGTTTTGCACCGAGTTTCGTAAGGCAACCAAACGGTCCCAAATGCACCCAAATGGTACGAAATCACCAAAACATGAGTTTAGGTCCAATGGGTGGATCGGGTGCTTCGTTTGAAAAACCGACGCGACTTCGTGGCACGAACTTTGCACTAGTTCGGCCCCGAGTTTCGTAAGGCAACCAACGTCCCAAATGCACCCAAATGGTACGAAATGCAAAAAACAGTGTTTAGGGTCCAATGGGGTGGATCGGGTGCGTTCGTCGCGAAAAACTCCGACGCGACTTTCGTGGCACGAACTTTTGCACTAGTTCGCGTTTTGCCCCGAGTTTCGTAAGGCAACCAACCAAATGCACCCAAATGTATGAAACACCAAACATGAGTTTAGGGTCCAATGGGTGGATCGGTGCGTTCGTTGCGAAAAATCCGATGCCTTTCGTGGCACGAACTTTTGCACTAGTTCGGCGTTTTGCACCGAGTTTCGTAAGGCAACCTGGTCCCAAATGCACCCAAATACGAAACGCACAAAACATTAGTTTAGGGTCCAATGGGGTGGATCGGGTGCGTTCGTTGCGAAAAATTCCGACGACTTCGTGGCACGAACTTTTGCACTAGTTCGGCCCGTTTTGCACCGAGTTTCGTAAGGCAAACGTCCAAATGCACCCAAATGGTACGAAATGCACCAAAACATGAGTTTAGGGTCCAATGGGGTGGATCGGGTGGTGTGCGAAAAATTCCGATGCGACTTCGTGGCACAACTTTTGCACTAGTTCGGCCCGTTTTGCACCGAGTTTCGTAAGGCAACCAAACGGTCCAAATGCACCCAAATGGTACGAATGCACCAAAACGAGTTTAGGGTCCAATGGGTGGATCGGGTGCGTTCGTTGCGAAAAACTCGACGACTTCGTGGCACGAACTTTTGCACTAGTTCGGCCCGTTTTGCACCGAGTTTCGTAAGGCAACCAATGGTCCAAATGCACCCAATGGTATGAAATGCACCAAAACATGAGTTTAGGGTCCAATGGGGTGGATCGGTGCGTTCGTCGCGAAAAACTCCGACGCGACTTCGTGGCACGAACTTTTGCACTAGTTCGGCGTTTTTCGAGTTTCGTAAGGCAACCGTCCAAATGCATGCAAATGGTACGAAATGCAAAAACAGTGTTTAGGGTCCAATGGGGTGGATCGGTGGGTTCGTTGCGAAAAACTCCGACGTCTTCGTGGCACGAACTTTTGCACTAGTTCGGCCCGTTTTGCACCGAGTTTCGTAGGCAACCAATGTCGAAATGCACCAAATGGTACGAAATGCACCAAACATGAGTTTAGGGTCCAATGGGGTGGATCGGGTTCGTTGCGAAAAATTCCGATGCGACTTCGTGGCACGAACTTTTGCACTAGTTCGGCCCGTTTTGCACCGAGTTTCGTAAGGCAACCAACGGTCCCAAATGCACCCAAATGGTACGAATCACAAAACATTTAGGGTCCAATGGGGTGGATCGGTGCTTTCGTTGCGAAAAATCCGACGCGACTTCGTGGCACGAACTTTTGCACTAGTTCGGCCCGTTTGCACCGAGTTTCGTAAGGCAACCAAACGGTCCCAAATGCACCCAAATGGTATGAAACACCAAACATTGTTTAGGGTCCAATGGGGTGGATCGGGTGCGTTTGTTGCGAAAAATTCTGACGCTTCGTGGCACGAAACTTTTGCACTAGTTCGGTTTTGCACCGAGTTTCGTAAGGCAACCAGGTCCCAAATGCACCCAAAGGTACGAAATGCACCAAAACATGAGTTTAGGGTCCAATGGGGTGGATCGGTGTTTGTTGCGAAAAATTCCATGCGACTTCGTGGCACGAACTTTTGCACTAGTTCGGCCCGTTTTGCACCGAGTTTCGTAAGGCAACCAAACGGTCCCAATGCACCCAAATGGTACGAAATGCAGAAAACGAGAGTTTAGGGTCCAATGGGTGGATCGGTGCTTCATTGCGAAAAATTCGAAGCGACTTCGTGGCACAACTTTTGCACTAGTTCGGCCCGTTTTGCACCGAGTTTCGTAAGGCAACTAACGGTCCAAATGCACCCAAACGGTATGAAATGCACAAAACATTAGTTTAGGTCCAATGGGGTGGATCGGGTGCTTTCGTTGCGAAAAATTCCGATGCGACTTCGTGGCACGAAACTTTTGCACTAGTTCGGCCCGTTTTGCACCGAGTTTCGTAAGGCAACCAAACGGTCCCAAACACCCAAATGGTACGAAACCACAAAACAAGTTTAGGGTCCAATGGGGTGGATCGG
This sequence comes from Panicum virgatum, assembly GCF_016808335.1. NCBI lineage: Eukaryota > Viridiplantae > Streptophyta > Magnoliopsida > Poales > Poaceae > Panicum > Panicum virgatum. The sequence goes on from NW_024376618.1 coordinate 33,955, forward strand.
TGCTTTCGTTGAAAATTCCAATGCGACTTCGTGGCACAAACTTTTGCACTAGTTCGGCCCGTTTTGCACCGAGTTTCGTAAGGCAACCTAACGGTCCCAAATGCACCCAATGGTATGAAACACCAAAACATTAGTTTAGGGTCCAATGGGGTGGATCGGGTGCTTTGTTGCAAAAATTCCGATGCGACTTCGTGGCACGATTTTTGCACTAGTTCGGCCCGTTTTTGCACCGAGTTTCGTAAGGCAACCTAACGGTCCCAAATGCACCCAAATGGTACGAAATGCACCAAAACATGAGTTTAGGGTCCAATGGGGTGGATCGGGTGTTGTGAAAAATTCCATGCGACTTCGTGGCACAACTTTTGCACTAGTTCGGCCCGTTTTGCACCGAGTTTCGTAAGGCAACCAAACGGTCCCAAATACCCAAATGGTACGAATGCACCAAAACATTTTAGTTCCAATGGGTGGATCGGTGCTTCGTTGCGAAAATGACGACTTCGTGGCACAAACTTTTGCACTAGTTCGGCCCGTTTTGCACCGAGTTTCGTAAGGCAACCTAACGGTCCCAAATGCACCCAAACGGTACGAAACGCACCAAAATTAGTTTAGGGTCCAATGGGTGGATCGGGTGCTTTCGTTGCGAAAAATTCCGCGACTTCGTGGCACAAACTTTTCACTAGTTCGGCCCGTTTTGCACCGAGTTTCGTAAGGCAACCTAACAATCCCAAATGCACCCAAATGGTATGAAACACCAAAACATGAGTTTAGGGTCCAATGGGTGGATCGGGTGTGTTTGTTGCGAAAAATTCCGACGCACTTCGTGGCACAACTTTTGCACTAGTTCGGCCCGTTTTGCACCGAGTTTCGTAAGGCAACCAAACGGTCCCAAATGCACCCAAATGGTACGAATGCACCAAAACGAGTTTAGGGTTAATGGGGTGGATCGGGTGCTTTTGTTGAAAAATCCAATGCGACTTCGTGGCACAAACTTTTGCACTAGTTCGGCCCGTTTTGCACCGAGTTTCGTAAGGCAACCAACGGTCCCAAATGCACCCAAAGTATGAAATGAACCAAAACATGTTTAGGTCCAATGGGGTGGATCGGGTGCGTTCGTTGCGAAAAACTCCGATGCGACTTCGTGGCACGAACTTTTGCACTAGTTCGGCCCGTTTTGCACCGAGTTTCGTAAGGCAACCTAACTCCCAAATGCACCCAAATGGTATGAAAACCAAAACATGAGTTTAGGGTCCAATGGGGTGGATGTGTTTCGTCGAAAACTTCCGACGACTTCGTGGCACGAACTTTTGCACTAGTTCGGCGTTTTGCACCGAGTTTCGTAAGGCAACCTAACGGTCCAAATGCACCCAAATGGTACGAAACGCACCAAAACATGAGTTTAGTCCAATGGGGTGGATCGGGTGCGTTCGTTGAAAAATTCCGACGACTTCGTGGCACGAACTTTTGCACTAGTTCGGCCCGTTTTGCACCGAGTTTCGTAAGGCAACCAAACGTCCCAAATGCACCCAAATGGTACGAAATGCACCAAAACAAGTTTAGGGTCCAATGGGGGATCGGGTGTTTGTGCGAAAAATTCCATGCGACTTCGTGGCACGAACTTTTGCACTAGTTCGGCCCGTTTGCACCGAGTTTCGTAAGGCAACCAAACGGTCCAAATGCACCCAAATGGTACGACAAAAAACGAGTGTTTAGGGTCCAATGGGTGGATCGGGTGCGTTCGTCGCGAAAAACTCCGACGACTTCGTGGCACGAACTTTTGCACTAGTTCGGCCCGTTTTGCCCGAGTTTCGTAAGGCAACCAATGGTCCAAATGCACCCAAGGTATGAATGCACCAAAACATGAGTTTAGGTCCAATGGGTGGATCGGTGCGTTCGTCGAAAAACTCCGACGCGACTTCGTGGCACGAACTTTTGCACTAGTTCGGCGTTTTTCCCGAGTTTCGTAAGGCAACCAAATCCCAAATGCACCCAAATGGTACGAAATGCAAAAACATGAGTTTAGGGTCCAATGGGGTGGATCGGTGCTTCGTCGCGAAAACTCCGACGCGACTTCGTGGCACGAACTTTTGCACTAGTTCGGCCCGTTTTGCCCGAGTTTCGTAGGCAACCAACGAAATGCACCCAAATACGAAATGCACCAAAACAGTTTAGGTCCAATGGGGTGGATCGGTGCTTCGTTGCGAAAAATTCCGATGCGACTTCGTGGCACGAACTTTTGCACTAGTTCGGCCCGTTTTGCACCGAGTTTCGTAAGGCAACCAAGGTCCCAAATGCACCCAAATGGTACGAATGCCAAAACAGAGTTTAGGGTCCAATGGGGTGGATCGGTGCTTCGCGAAAAACCGACGCGACTTCGTGGCACGTTTTGCACTAGTTCGGCCCGTTTTGCACCGAGTTTCGTAAGGCAACCAACGGTCCCAAATGCACCCAAATGGTATGAAACAAACATTGTTTAGGGTCCAATGGGGATCGGTGTTTCGTTGCGAAAAATTCTGACGCTTCGTGGCACGAACTTTTGCACTAGTTCGGTTTTGCACCGAGTTTCGTAAGGCAACGGTCCCAAATGCACCCAAATGGTACGAATGCACCAAAAATGAGTTTAGGGTCCAATGGGTGGATCGGTGGTTCGTTGCGAAAAATTCCATGCGACTTCGTGGCACAACTTTTGCACTAGTTCGGCCCGTTTTGCACCGAGTTTCGTAAGGCAACCAAAGTCCAAATGCACCCAAATGGTACGAAATGCACAAAACGAGAGTTTAGGGTCCAATGGGTGGATCGGTGCTTCATTCGAAAAACTCCGAAGCGACTTCGTGGCACGAACTTTTGCACTAGTTCGGCCCGTTTGCACCGAGTTTCGTAAGGCAACCTAACGGTCCCAAATGCACCCAAACGGTATGAAATGCACCAAAACATTAGTTTAGGTCCAATGGGGTGGATCGGGTGCTTCGTTGCGAAAAATTCCGATGCGACTTCGTGGCACGAATTTTGCACTAGTTCGGCCCGTTTGCACCGAGTTTCGTAAGGCAACCTAAATCCCAAATGCACCCAAGGTACGAAACCACCAAAACATAGTTTAGGGTCCAATGGGGTGGATCGGTGCTTTCGTTGCGAAAAATTCCAATGCGACTTCGTGGCACAACTTTTGCACTAGTTCGGCCCGTTTTGCACCGAGTTTCGTAAGGCAACCTAACGGTCCCAAATGCACCCAAATATGAAACACCAAAACATGAGTTTAGGGTCCAATGGGGTGGATCGGTGCTTTGTTGAAAAATTCCGACGACTTCGTGGCACGTTTTGCACTAGTTCGGCCCGTTTTGCACCGAGTTTCGTAAGGCAACCAACGGTCCCAAATGCACCCAAATGGTACGAAATGCACCAAAAGAGTTTAGGGTCCAATGGGGTGGATCGGGTGCTTTTGTTGCGAAAATTCC
>NW_024376619.1:0-37368 GCF_016808335.1 Panicum virgatum
CGATAGACAGGGCCTTAGAGCCCCGAATACCTTCCCCGTGCAGTTTAAAGGCTATAACTCATGCTACAGGATCCAAAATCGGGAGTTCTCGGTCCCGTTGGAATAGGGGCAGAGAATACTACCCTGTAGGAATGAAAACTCATATAGAGTACCCTGACATATTTTTTTGAAAATATAATAGTCCTTACCACATTGAAATGGGCACCAATGTTCTCATCGATTTATTATGAGCAGGTGGCTCTGTTGCACCTGCCCAACCGACTAGCCTCCGATGAAACTGAGGAATTTTTGCCCAAACATATTCCACATGTATAGAAGGACCATATAGGAAAGATTCATCTGGTGCTCATCCCTGTAGGGCGATAGACAGGGCCCGAGAGCCCCGAATACCTCCCCCGCAGTTTAAAGGCTATAACTCATGCTACAGGATCCAAAATCCGGGAGTTTCTCGGTCCCGTTGGAATAGGGGCACAGAATACTACCCTGTAGGAATGAAAACTCATGTAGAGTACCCTGACATATTTTTTTGAAAATATAATAGTCCATACCACATTGAAATGGGCACCTACGTTCTCATCGATTTATTATGAGCAGTGGCTCTGTTGCACCCGCCCAACCGACTAGCCTCCGATAAAACTGAGGAATTTTTCCCAAACATGTTCCACAAGTCCAGAAGGACCATATAGGAAAGATTCATCTGGCGCTCATCCCTGTAGGGCGATAGACAGGGCCTGAGAGCCCAGAATACCTTCCCCGTGTAGTTTAAAGGCTATAACTCATGCTACAGGATCCAAAATCGGTAGTTCTCGGTCCCGTTGGAATAGGGACACAAAATACTACCCTGTAGGAATGAAAACTCATATAGAGTACCCTGACATATTTTTTTGAAAATATAATAGTCCTTAGCACATTGAAATAGCACCTACGTTCTCATCGATTTATTATGAGCAGGTGGCTCTGTTGCACCTGCCCAACCGACTAGCCTCCGATGAAACTGAGGAATTTTTGCCCAAACATGTTCCATATGTCTAGAAGGACCTTATAGAAAAGATTCATCTGGCGCTCATCCCTATAGGGCGATAGACAGGGCCTTAGAGCCCCGAATACCTTCCCCGTGCAGTTTAAAGGCTATAACTCATGCTACAGGATCCAAAATCGGGAGTTCTCGGTCCCTGTTGGAATAGGGGCAGAGAATACTACCCTGTAGGAATGAAAACTCATATAGAGTACCCTGACATATTTTTTTGAAAATATAATAGTCCTTACCACATTGAAATGGGCACCTACGTTCTCATCGATTTATTATGAGCAGGTAGCTCTGTTGCACCCCCAACCGACTAGCCTCCGATGAAACTGAGGAATTTTTGCCCAAACATGTTCCACATGTATAGAAGGACTATATAGGAAAGATTCATCTGGCGCTCATCCCTGTAGGGCGATAGACAGGGCCCGAGAGCCCCGAATACCTCCCCCGTGCAGTTTAAAGGCTATAACTCATGCTACAGGATCCAAAATCGGGAGTTCTCGGTCCCGTTGGAATAGGGGCACAGAATACTACCCTGTAGGAATGAAAACTCATGTAGAGTACCCTGACATATTTTTTTGAAAATATAATAGTCCATACCACATTGAAATGGGCACCTACGTTCTCATCGATTTATTATGAGCAGGTGGCTCTGTTGCACCTGCCCAACCGACTAGCCTCCGATAAAACTGAGGAATTTTTTCCCAAACATATTCCACATGTCCAGAAGGACCATATAGGAAAGATTCATCTGGCGTTCATCCCTGTAGGGCGATAGACAGGGCCTGAGAGCCCAGAATACCTTCCCCGTGCAGTTTAAAGGCTATAACTCATGCTACAGGATCCAAAATCGGTAGTTCTCGGTCCTGTTGGAATAGGGACAAAAATACTACCCTGTAGGAATGAAAACTCATATAGAGTACCCTGACATATTTTTTTGAAAATATAATAGTCGTTAGCCACATTGAAATTAGCACCTACGTTCTCATCGATTTATTAATGAGCAGGTGCTGTTGCACCCGCCCAACTGACTAGCCTCCGATAAAACTGAGGAATTTTTTCCCAAACATGTTCCACATGTCCAGAAGGACCATATAGGAAAGATTCATCTGGCGCTCATCCCTGTAGGGCGATAGACAGGGCCTTAGAGCCCCGAATACCTTCCCCGTGCAGTTTAAAGGCTATAACTCATGCTACAGGATCCAAAATCGGGAGTTCTCGGTCCCGTTGGAATAGGGGCAGAGAATACTACCCTGTAGGAATGAAAACTCATATAGAGTACCCTGACATATTTTTTTGAAAATATAATAGTCCTTACCACATTGAAATGGGCAACAATGTTCTCATCGATTTATTATGAGCAGGTGGCTCTGTTGCACCCTGCCCAACCGACTAGCCTCCGAAGAAACTAAGGAATTTTTGCCCAAGCATGTTCCACATGTCTAGAAGGACCATATATGAAAGATTCATCTGGCGCTCATCCCTGTAGGGCGATAGACAGGGCCTGAGAGCTCCGAATACCTTCCCTGTGCAGTTTAAAGTCTATAACTCATGCTACAGGATCCAAAATCGCGAGTTCTCTGTCCCGTTGGAATAGGGACAGAGAATACTACCCTGTAGGAATGAAAAAGTACCCTGTCATATTTTTTTGAAAATATAATAGTCCTTACCACATTGAAATGGGCAACAACATTCTCATCGATTTATTATGAGCAGGTGGCTCTGTTGCAACCCCCCCAACCGACTAGCCTCCAATGAAACTGAGGAATTTTTGCCCAACCATGTTCCACATGTCTAGAAGGACCATATAGGAAAGATTCATCTGGCGCTCATCCCTATAGGGCGATTGACAGGGCCCGAGAGCCCCGAATACCTCCCCCGTGCAGTTTAAAGGCTATAACTCATGCTACAGGATCCAAAATCGGGAGTTCTCGGTCCTGTTGGTATAGGGGCACAGAATACTACCCTGTAGGAATGAAAACTCATGTAGAGTACCCTGACATATTTTTTTGAAAATATAATAGTCCATACCACATTGAAATGGGCACCTACGTTCTCATCGATTTATTATGAGCAGGTGGCTCTATTGCACCCGCCCAACCGACTAGCCTCCGATGAAACAGAGGAATTTTTGCCCAAACATGTTCCACATGTCTAGAAGGACCATATAGGAAAGATTCATCTCGCGCTCATCCCTGTAGGGCGATAGACAGGGCCTGAGAGCCCAGAATACCTTCACCGTGCAGTTTAAAGGCACTCATGCTACAGGATCCAAAATCGGTAGTTCTCGGTCCCGTTGGAATAGGGACACAAAATACAACCCTGTAGGAATGAAAACTCTTATAGAGTACCCTGACATATTTTTTTGAAAATATAATAGTCCTTACCACATTGAAATGGGCACCTACGTTCTCATCGATTTATTATGAGCAGGTGGCTCTGTTGCACCTGCCCAACCGACTAGCCTCCGATGAAACTGAGGAATTTTTGCCCAAACATGTTCCACATGTCTAGAAGGACCATATAGGAAAGATTCATCTGGCGCTCATCCCTGTAGGGCGATAGACAGGGCCTTAGAGCCCCGAATACCTTCCCCGTGCAGTTTAAAGGCTATAACTCATGCTACAGGATCCAAAATCGGGAGTTCTCGGTCCCGTTGGAATAGGGGCAGAGAATACTACCCTGTAGGAATGAAAACTCATATAGAGTACCCTGACATATTTTTTTGAAAATATAATAGTCCTTACCACATTGAAATGGGCAACAATGTTCTCATCGATTTATTATGAGCAGGTGGCTCTGTTGCACCTGCCCAACCGACTAGCCTCCGAAGAAACTAAGGAATTTTTGCCCAAGCATGTTCCACATGTCTAGAAGGACCATATATGAAAGATTCATCTGGCGCTCATCCCTGTAGGGCGATAGAAAGGGCCTGAGAGCTCCGAATACCTTCCCTGTGCAGTTTAAAGTCTATAACTCATGCTACAGGATCCAAAATCGCGAGTTCTCTGTCCCGTTGGAATAGGGATAGAGAATACTACCCTGTAGGAATGAAAAAGTACCCTGTCATATTTTTTTGAAAATATAATAGTCCTTACCACATTGAAATGGGCAACAACATTCTCATCGATTTATTATGAGCAGGTGGCTCTGTTGCAACCCCCCCAACCGACTAGCCTCCAATGAAACTGAGGAATTTTTGCCCAACCATGTTCCACATGTCTAGAAGGACCATATAGGAAAGATTCATCTGGCGCTCATCCCTATAGGGCGATTGACAGGGCCCGAGAGCCCCGAATACCTCCCCCGTGCAGTTTAAAGGCTATAACTCATGCTACAGGATCCAAAATCGGGAGTTCTCGGTCCTGTTGGTATAGGGGCACAGAATACTACCCTGTAGGAATGAAAACTCATGTAGAGTACCCTGACATATTTTTTTGAAAATATAATAGTCCATACCACATTGAAATGGGCACCTACGTTCTCATCGATTTATTATGAGCAGGTGGCTCTATTGCACCCGCCCAACCGACTAGCCTCCGATGAAACAGAGGAATTTTTGCCCAAACATGTTCCACATGTCTAGAAGGACCATATAGGAAAGATTCATCTCGCGCTCATCCCTGTAGGGCGATAGACAGGGCCTGAGAGCCCAGAATACCTTCACCGTGCAGTTTAAAGGCACTCATGCTACAGGATCCAAAATCGGTAGTTCTCGGTCCCGTTGGAATAGGGACACAAAATACAACCCTGTAGGAATGAAAACTCTTATAGAGTACCCTGACATATTTTTTTGAAAATATAATAGTCCTTACCACATTGAAATGGGCACCTACGTTCTCATCGATTTATTATGAGCAGGTGGCTCTGTTGCACCTGCCCAACCGACTAGCCTCCGATGAAACTGAGGAATTTTTGCCCAAACATGTTCCACATGTCTAGAAGGACCATATAGGAAAGATTCATCTGGCGCTCATCCCTGTAGGGCGATAGACAGGGCCTTAGAGCCCCGAATACCTTCCCCGTGCAGTTTAAAGGCTATAACTCATGCTACAGGATCCAAAATCGGGAGTTCTCGGTCCCGTTGGAATAGGGGCAGAGAATACTACCCTGTAGGAATGAAAACTCATATAGAGTACCCTGACATATTTTTTTGAAAATATAATAGTCCTTACCACATTGAAATGGGCAACAATGTTCTCATCGATTTATTATGAGCAGGTGGCTCTGTTGCACCTGCCCAACCGACTAGCCTCCGAAGAAACTAAGGAATTTTTGCCCAAGCATGTTCCACATGTCTAGAAGGACCATATATGAAAGATTCATCTGGCGCTCATCCCTGTAGGGCGATAGAAAGGGCCTGAGAGCTCCGAATACCTTCCCTGTGCAGTTTAAAGTCTATAACTCATGCTACAGGATCCAAAATCGCGAGTTCTCTGTCCCGTTGGAATAGGGATAGAGAATACTACCCTGTAGGAATGAAAAAGTACCCTGTCATATTTTTTTGAAAATATAATAGTCCTTACCACATTGAAATGGGCAACAACATTCTCATCGATTTATTATGAGCAGGTGGCTCTGTAGCAACCCCCCCAACCGACTAGCCTCCAATGAAACTGAGGAATTTTTGCCCAACCATGTTCCACATGTCTAGAAGGACCATATAGGAAAGATTCATCTGGCGCTCATCCCTATAGGGCGATTGACAGGGCCCGAGAGCCCCGAATACCTCCCCCGTGCAGTTTAAAGGCTATAACTCATGCTACAGGATCCAAAATCGGGAGTTCTCGGTCCTGTTGGTATAGGGGCACAGAATACTACCCTGTAGGAATGAAAACTCATGTAGAGTACCCTGACATATTTTTTTGAAAATATAATAGTCCATACCACATTGAAATGGGCACCTCCGTTCTCATCGATTTATTATGAGCAGGTGGCTCTATTGCACCCACCCAACCGACTAGCCTCCGATGAAACAGAGGAATTTTTGCCCAAACATGTTCCACATGTCTAGAAGGACCATATAGGAAAGATTCATCTCGCGCTCATCCCTGTAGGGCGATAGACAGGGCCTGAGAGCCCAGAATACCTTCACCGTGCAGTTTAAAGGCACTCATGCTACAGGATCCAAAATCGGTAGTTCTCGGTCCCGTTGGAATAGGGACACAAAATACAACCCTGTAGGAATGAAAACTCATATAGAGTACCCTGACATATTTTTTTGAAAATATAATAGTCCTTACCACATTGAAATGGGCACCTACGTTCTCATCGATTTATTATGAGCAGGTGGCTCTGTTGCACCTGCCCAACCGACTAGCCTCCGATGAAACTGAGGAATTTTTGCCCAAACATGTTCCACATGTCTAGAAGGACCATATAGGAAAGATTCATCTGGCGCTCATCCCTGTAGGGCGATAGACAGGGCCTTAGAGCCCCGAATACCTTCCCCGTGCAGTTTAAAGGCTATAACTCATGCTACAGGATCCAAAATCGGGAGTTCTCGGTCCCGTTGGAATAGGGGCAGAGAATACTACCCTGTAGGAATGAAAACTCATATAGAGTACCCTGACATATTTTTTTGAAAATATAATAGTCCTTACCACATTGAAATGGGCACCTACGTTCTGATCGATTTATTGTGAGCAGGTGGCTCTGTTGCACCCCCCAACCGACTAGCCTCCGACGAAACTGAGGAATTTTTGCCCAAACATGTTCCATATGTCTAGAAGGACCATATAGGAAAGATTCATCTGGCGCTCATCCCTGTAGGGTGATAGACAGGGCCGTAGAGCCCCGAATACCTTCCCCAGTGCAGTTTAAAGGCTATAACTCATGCTACAGAATCCAAAATCGGGAGTTCTCGGTCCCGTTGGAATAGGGGCAGAGAATACTACCCTGTAGGAATGAAAACTCATATAAAGTACCGTGACATATTTTTTTGAAAATATAATAGTCCTTACCACATTGAAATAGGCACCTACGTTCTCATCGATTTATTATGAGCAGGTGGCTCTGTTGCACCCGCCCTACCGACTAGCCTCCGATGAAACTGAGGAATTTTTGCTCAAACATGTTCCACATGTATAGAAGGACCATATAGGAAAGATTCATCTGGCGCTCATCCCTGTAGGGTGATAGACAGGGCCCGAGAGCCCCGAATACCTCCCCCGTGCAGTTTAAAGGCTATAACTCATGCTACAGGATCCAAAATCGGGAGTTCTCGGTCCCGTTGGAATAGGGGCACAGAATACAACCCTGTACGAATGAAAACTCATGTAGAGTACCCTGACATATTTTTTTGAAAATATAATAGTCCTTACCACATTGAAATGAGCACCTACGTTCTCATCGATTTATTATGAGCAGGTGGCTCTGTTGCACCCGCCCAACCGACTAGCCTCCGATAAAACTGAGGAATTTTTTCCCAAACATTTCCACATGTCCAGAAGGACCATATAGGAAAGATTCATCTGGCGCTCATCCCTGTAGTGCGATAGACAGGGCCTTAGAGCCCCGAATACCTTCCCCGTGCAGTTTAAAGGCTATAACTCATGCTACAGGATCCAAAATCGGGAGTTCTCGGTCCCGTTGGAATAGGGGCAGAGAATACTACCCTGTAAGGAATGAAAACTCATATAGAGTACCCTGACATATTTTTTGAAAAAAATATAATAGTCCTTACCACATTGAAATGGGCACCTACGTTCTCATCGATTTATTATGAGCAGGTGGCTCTGTTGCACCCGCCCTACCGACTAGCCTCCGAAGAAACTAAGGAATTTTTGCCCAAGCATGTTCCACATGTCTAGAAGGACCATATATGAAAGATTCATCTGGCGCTCATCCCTAGTAGGGCGATAGACAGGGCCTGAGAGCCCCGAATACCTTCCCATGTGCAGTTTAAAGTCTATAACTCATGCTACAGGATCCAAAATCGGGAGTTCTCTGTCCCGTTGGAATAGGGACAGAGAATACTACCCTGTAGGAATGAAAAAGTACCCTGTCATATTTTTTTGAAAATATAATAGTCCTTACCACATTGAAATGGGCACCAACATTCTCATCGATTTATTATGAGCAGGTGGCTCTGTTGCAACCCCCCAACCGACTAGCCTCCAATGAAACTGAGGAATTTTTGCCCAACCATGTTCCACATGTCTAGAAGGACCATATAGGAAAGATTCATCTGGCGCTCATCCCTGTAGGGCTGATAGACAGGGCCCGAGAGCCCCGAATACCTCCCCCGTGCAGTTTAAAGGCTATAACTCATGCTACAGGATCCAAAATTGGGAGTTCTCGGTCCTGTTGGTATAGGGGCACAGAATACTACCCTGTAGGAATGAAAACTCATGTAGAGTACCCTGACATATTTTTTTGAAAATATAATAGTCCATACCACATTGAAATGGGCACCTACGTTCTCATCGATTTATTATGAGCAGGTGGCTCTATTGCACCCGCCCAACCGACTAGCCTCCGATGAAACAGAGGAATTTTTGCCCAAACATGTTCCACATGTCTAGAAGGACCATATAGGAAAGATTCATCTCGCGCTCATCCCTGTAGGGCGATAGACAGGGCCTGAGAGCCCAGAATACCTTCCCCGTGCAGTTTAAAGGCACTCATGCTACAGGATCCAAAATCGGTAGTTCTCGGTCCCGTAGAAATAGGGACACAAAATACTACCCTGTAGGAATGAAAACTCATATAGAGTACCCTGACATATTTTTTTGAAAATATAATAGTCCTTACCACATTGAAATGGGCACCTACGTTCTCATCGATTTATTATGAGCAGGTGGCTCTGTTGCACCTGCCCAACCGACTAGCCTCCGATCAAACTGAGGAATTTTTGCCCAAACAAGTTCCACATGTCTAGAAGGACCATATAGGAAAGATTCATCTGGCGCTCATCCCTGTAGGGCGATTGACAGGGCCCGAGAGCCCCGAATACCTCCCCCGTGCAGTTTAAAGGCTATAACTCATGCTACAGGATCCAAAATCGGGAGTTCTCGGTCCTGTTGGTATAGGGGCACAGAATACTACCCTGTAGGAATGAAAACTCATGTAGAGTACCATGACATATTTTTTTGAAAATATAATAGTCCATACCACATTGAAATGGGCACCTACGTTCTCATCGATTTATTATGAGCAGGTGGCTCTATTGCACCCGCCAACCGACTAGCCTCCGATGAAACAGAGGAATTTTTGCCCAAACATGTTCCACATGTCTAGAAGGACCATATAGGAAAGATTCATCTCGCGCTCATCCCTGTAGGGCGATAGACAGGGCCTGAGAGCCCCGAATACCTTCCCCGTGCAGTTTAAAGGCGATAACTCATGCTACAGGATCCAAAATCGGTAGTTCTCGGTCCCGTTAGAATAGGGACACGAAATACTACCCTGTAGGAATGAAAACTCATATAGAGTACCCTGACATATTTTTTTGAAAATATAATAGTCCTTACCACATTGAAATGGGCACCTACGTTCTCATCGATTTATTATGAGCAGGTGGCTCTGTTGCACCTGCCCAACTGACTAGCCTCCGATGAAACTGAGGAATTTTTTCCCAAACATGTTCCACATGTCTAGAAGGACCATATAGGAAAGATTCATCTGGTGCGCATCCCTGTAGGGCGATAGACAGGGCCTGAGAGCCCCGAATACGTTCCCCGTGCAGTTTAAAGGCTATAACTCATGCTACAGGATCCAAAATCGGGAGTTCTCGGTCCCGTTGGAATAGGGGCAGAGAATACTACCCTGTAGGAATGAAAACTCATATAGAGTACCCTGACATATTTTTTTTAAAATATAATAGTCCTTACCACATTGTAATGAGCACCTACGTTCTCATCGATTTATTATGAGCAGGTGGCTTCTGTTGCACCCCCCAACCGACTAGCCTCCGATGAAACTGAAGGAATTTTTTACCAAACATGTTCCACATGTCTAGAAGGACCATATAGGAAAGATTCATCTGGCGCTCATCCCTGTAGGGCGATATACATGGTCCTGAGAGCCCCGAATACCTTCCCCGTGCAGTTTAAAGGCTATAACTCATGCTACATGATCCAAAATCGGGAGTTCTCGGTCCCGTTGGAATAGGGGCAGAGAATACTACCCTCTAGGAATGAAAACTCATATAGAGTACCCTGACATATTTTTTTTAAAATATAATAGTCCTTACCACATTGAAATGGGCACCTACGTTCTCATCGATTTATTATGAGCAGGTGGCTCTGTTGCACCCGCCCAACCGACTAGCCTCCGATGAAAACTGAGGAATTTTTTCCCAAACATGTTCCATATGTCTAGAAGGACCATATAGGAAAGATTCATCTGGCGCTCATCCCTGTAGGGCGATAGACAGGGCCTGAGAGCCCCGAATACCTTCCCCGTGCAGTTTAAAGGCTATAACTCATGCTACAGGATCCAAAATCGGGAGTTCTCGGTCCCGTTGGAATAGGGGCACAGAATACTACCCTGTAGGAATGAAACTCATATAGAGTACCCTGACATATTTTTTTTGAAAATATAATAGTCCTTACCACATTGAAATGGGCACCTACATTCTCATCGATTTATTATGAGCAGGTGGCTCTGTTGCACCCCCCAACCGACTAGCCTCCGATGAAACTGAGGAATTTTTGCCCAAACATGTTCCACATGTCTAGAAGGACCATATAGGAAAGATTCATCTGGCGCTCATCCCTGTAGGGCGATAGACAGGGCCTGAGAGCCCCGAATACCTTCCCCGTGCAGTTTAAAGGCTATAACTCATGCTACAGGATCCAAAATCGGGAGTTCTCGGTCCCGTTGGAATAGGGGCAGAGAATACTACCCTGTAGGAATGAAAACTCATATAGAGTACCCTGACATATTTTTTTGAAAATATAATAGTCCTTACCACATTGAAATGGGCACCTACGTTCTCATCGATTTATTATGAGCAGGTGGCTCTGTTGCACCTGCCCAACCGACTAGCCTCCGATGAAACTGAGGAATTTTTGCCCAAACATGTTCCACATGTCTAGAAGGACCATATAGGAAAGATTCATCTGGCGCTCATCCCTGTAGGGCGATAGACAGGGCCTGAGAGCCCCGAATACCTTCCCCGTGCAGTTTAAAGGCTATAACTCATGCTACAGGATCCAAAATCGGGAGTTCTCGGTCCCGTTGGAATAGGGGCAGAGAATACTACCCTGTAGGAATGAAAACTCATATAGAGTACCCTGACATATTTTTTTTGAAAATATAATAGTCCTTACCACATTGAAATGGGCACCTACGTTCTCATCGATTTATTATGAGCAGGTGGCTCTGTTGCACCTCCCAACCGACTAGCCTCCGATGAAACTGAGGAATTTTTGCCCAAACATGTTCCACATGTCTAGAAGGACCATATAGGAAAGATTCATCTGGCGCTCATCCCTGTAGGGCGATAGACAGGGCCCTGAGAGCCCCGAATACCTTCCCCCGTGCAGTTTAAAGGCTATAACTCATGCTACAGGATCCAAAATCGGGAGTTCTCGGTCCCGTTGGAATAGGGGCACAGAATACTACCCTGTAGGAATGAAAACTCATAGTAGAGTACCCTGACATATTTTTTTGAAAATATAATAGTCCATACCACATTGAAATGGGCACCTACGTTCTCATCGATTTATTATGAGCAGGTGGCTCTGTTGCACCTGCCCAACCGACTAGCCTCCGATAAACTGAGGAATTTTTTCCCAAACATATTCCACATGTCCAGAAGGACCATATAGGAAAGATTCATCTGGCGCTTCATCCCTGTAGGGCGATAGACAGGGCCTGAGAGCCCCGAATACCTTCCCCGTGCAGTTTAAAGGCTATAACTCATGCTACAGGATCCAAAATCGGTAGTTCTCGGTCCCGTTGGAATAGGGGACAAGAATACTACCCTGTAGGAATGAAAACTCATATAGAGTACCCTGACATATTTTTTTGAAAATATAATAGTCGTTAGCACATTGAAATTAGCACCTACGTTCTCATCGATTTATTAATGAGCAGGTGGCTCTGTTGCACCCGCCCAACCTGACTAGCCTCCGATAAACTGAGGAATTTTTTCCCAAACATGTTCCACATGTCCAGAAGGACCATATAGGAAAGATTCATCTAGGCGCTCATCCCTGTAGGGCGATAGACAGGGCCTTAGAGCCCCGAATACCTTCCCCGTGCAGTTTAAAGGCTATAACTCATGCTACAGGATCCAAAATCGGGAGTTCTCGGTCCCGTTGGAATAGGGGCAGAGAATACTACCCTGTAGGAATGAAAACTCATATAGAGTACCCTGACATATTTTTTTGAAAATATAATAGTCCTTACCACATTGAAATGGGCACCTACTGTTCTCATCGATTTATTATGAGCAGGTGGCTCTGTTGCACCTGCCCAACCGACTAGCCTCCGATAGAAACTAAGGAATTTTGCCCAAGCATGTTCCACATGTCTAGAAGGACCATATATGAAAGATTCATCTGGCGCTCATCCCTGTAGGGCGATAGACAGGGCCTGAGAGCTCCGAATACCTTCCCTGTGCAGTTTAAAGTCTATAACTCATGCTACAGGATCCAAAATCGGGAGTTCTCTGTCCCGTTGGAATAGGGACAGAGAATACTACCCTGTAGGAATGAAAACTCATATAGAGTACCCTGACATATTTTTTTGAAAATATAATAGTCCTTACCACATTGAAATGGGCACCTACGTTCTCATCGATTTATTATGAGCAGGTGGCTCTGTTGCACCCGCCCAACCGACTAGCCTCCGATGAAACTGAGGAATTTTTGCCCAAACATGTTCCACATGTCTAGAAGGACCATATAGGAAAGATTCATCTGGCGCTCATCCCTGTAGGGCGATAGACAGGGCCTGAGAGCCCCGAATACCTTCCCCCGTGCAGTTTAAAGGCTATAACTCATGCTACAGGATCCAAAATCGGGAGTTCTCGGTCCCGTTGGAATAGGGGCACAGAATACTACCCTGTAGGAATGAAAACTCATATAGAGTACCCTGACATATTTTTTTGAAAATATAATAGTCCTTACCACATTGAAATGGGCACCTACGTTCTCATCGATTTATTATGAGCAGGTGGCTCTGTTGCACCCGCCCAACCGACTAGCCTCCGATGAAACTGAGGAATTTTTGCCCAAACATGTTCCACATGTCTAGAAGGACCATATAGGAAAGATTCATCTAGCGCTCATCCCTGTAGGGCGATAGACAGGGCCTGAGAGCCCCGAATACCTTCCCCGTGCAGTTTAAAGGCTATAACTCATGCTACAGGATCCAAAATCGGGAGTTCTCGGTCCTGTTGGAATAGGGGCAGAGAATACTACCCTGTAGGAATGAAAACTCATATAGAGTACCCTGACATATTTTTTTGAAAATATAATAGTCCTTACCACATTGAAATGGGCACCTACGTTCTCATCGATTTATTATGAGCAGGTGGCTCTGTTGCACCCGCCCAACCGACTAGCCTCCGATGAAACTGAGGAATTTTTGCCCAAACATGTTCCACATGTCTAGAAGGACCATATAGGAAAGATTCATCTGGCGCTCATCCCTGTAGGGCGATAGACAGGGCCTGAGAGCCCCGAATACCTTCCCCGTGCAGTTTAAAGGCTATAACTCATGCTACAGGATCCAAAATCGGGAGTTCTCGGTCCCGTTGGAATAGGGGCAGAGAATACTACCCTGTAGGAATGAAAACTCATATAGAGTACCCTGACATATTTTTTTGAAAATATAATAGTCCTTACCACATTGAAATGGGCACCTACGTTCTCATCGATTTATTATGAGCAGGTGGCTCTGTTGCACCCCCCAACCGACTAGCCTCCGACTGAAACTGAGGAATTTTTGCCCAAACATGTTCCATATGTCTAGAAGGACCATATAGGAAAGATTCATCTGGCGCTCATCCCTGTAGGGTGATAGACAGGGCCGTAGAGCCCCGAATACCTTCCCCGTGCAGTTTAAAGGCTATAACTCATGCTACAGGATCCAAAATCAGGAGTTCTCGGTCCCGTTGGAATAGGGGCAGAGAATACTACCCTGTAGGAATGAAAACTCATATAAGTACCCGTGACATATTTTTTTGAAAATATAATAGTCCTTACCACATTGAAATAGGGCACCTACGTTCTCATCGATTTATTATGAGCAGGTGGCTCTGTTGCACCCGCCCTAACCGACTAGCCTCCGATGAAACTGAGGAATTTTTGCCCAAACAATGTTCCACATGTCTAGAAGGACCATATAGGAAAGATTCATCTGGCGCTCATCCCTGTAGGGCGATAGACAGGGCCTTAGAGCCCCGAATACCTTCCCCGTGCAGTTTAAAGGCTATAACTCATGCTACAGGATCCAAAATCGGGAGTTCTCGGTCCCGTTGGAATAGGGGCACGAGAATACTACCCTGTAGGAATGAAAACTCATATAGAGTACCCTGACATATTTTTTTTGAAAATATAATAGTCCCTTACCACATTGAAATGGGCACCTACGTTCTCATCGATTTATTATGAGCAGGTGGCTCTGTTGCACCCCCCAACCGACTAGCCTCCGACTGAAACTGAGGAATTTTTGCCCAAACATGTTCCACTATGTCTAGAAGGACCATATAGGAAAGATTCATCTGGCGCTCATCCCTGTAGGGTGATAGACAGGGCCGTAGAGCCCCGAATACCTTCCCCGTGCAGTTTAAAGGCTATAACTCATGCTACAGAATCCAAAATCAGGAGTTCTCGGTCCCGTTGGAATAGGGGCAGAGAATACTACCCTGTAGGAATGAAAACTCATATAAGTACCGTGACATATTTTTTTGAAAATATAATAGTCCTTACCACATTGAAATAGGCACCTACGTTCTCATCGATTTATTATGAGCAGGTGGCTCTGTTGCACCCGCCCTACCGACTAGCCTCCGATGAAACTGAGGAATTTTTGCCCAAACATGTTCCACATGTATAGAAGGACCATATAGGAAAGATTCATCTGGCGCTCATCCCTGTAGGGTGATAGACAAGGCCTGAGAGCCCCGAATACCTCCCCCGTGCAGTTTAAAGGCTATAACTCATGCTACAGGATCCAAAATCGGGAGTTCTCGGTCCCGTTGGAATAGGGGCACAGAATACTACCCTGTAGGAATGAAAACTCATGTAGAGTACCCTGACATATTTTTTTGAAAATATAATAGTCCTTACCACATTGAAATGAGCACCTACGTTCTCATCGATTTATTATGAGCAGGTGGCTCTGTTGCACCCGCCCAACCGACTAGCCTCCGATAAACTGAGGAATTTTTCGCCCAAACATGTTCCACATGTCTAGAAGGACCATATAGGAAAGATTCATCTGGCGCTCATCCCTGTAGGGCGATAGACAGGGCCTGAGAGCCCCGAATACCTTCCCCGTGCAGTTTAAAGGCTATAACTCATGCTACAGGATCCAAAATTGGTAGTTCTCGGTCCCGTTGGAATAGGGGACACAGAATACTACCCTGTAGGAATGAAAACTCATATAGAGTACCGTGACATATTTTTTTGAAAATATAATAGTCCTTACCACATTGAAATGGGCACCTACGTTCTCATCGATTTATTATGAGCAGGTGGCTCTGTTGCACCTGTCCAACCGACTAGCCTCCGATGAAACTGAGGAATTTTTTCCCAAACATGTTCCACATGTCTAGAAGGACCATATAGGAAAGATTCATCTGGCGCCCATCCCTGTAGGGCGATAGACAGGGCCTGAGAGCCCCGAATACATTCCCCGTGCAGTTTAAAGGCTATAACTCATGCTACAGGATCCAAAATCGGGAGTTCTCGGTCCCGTTGGAATAGGGGCAGAGAATACTACCCTGTAGGAATGAAAACTCATATAGAGTACCCTGACATATTTTTTTTAAAAATATAATAGTCCTTACCACATTGAAATGGGCACCTACGTTCTCATCGATTTATTATGAGCAGGTGGCTCTGTGGCACCCCCCCAACCAACTAGCCTCCGATGAAACTGAGGAATTTTTGCCCAAACATGTTCCATATGTCTAGAAGGACCATATAGGAAAGATTCATCTAGCGCTCATCCCTGTAGGGCGATAGACAGGGCCTTAGAGCCCCGAATACCTTCCGCGTGCAGTTTAAAGGCTATAACTCATGCTACAGGATCCAAAATCGGGAGTTCTCGGTTCCGTTGGAATAGGGGCACAGAATACTACCCTGTAGGAATGAAAACTCATGTAGAGTATGCTGACATATTTTATTGAAAATATAATAGTCCTTACCACATTGAAATGGGTAGCTACGTTCTCATCGATTTATTATGAGCAGGTGGCTCTATTGCACCCGCCCAACCGACTAGCCTCCGATGAAACTGAGGAATTTTTGCCCAAACATGTTCCATATGTCTAGAAGGACCATATTGGAAAGATTCATCTGACGCTCATCCCTGTAGGGCGATAGACAGGGCCTGAGAGACACGAATACCTTCCCCGTGCAGTTTAAAGGCTATAACTCATGCTACAGTATCCAAAATCGGGAGTTCTCTGTCCCGTTGGAATGGGGGCACAGAATACTACCCTGTAGGAATGAAAACTCATATAGAGTACCCTGACATATTTTTTTTGTAAATGTAATAGTCCTTACCACATTGAAATGGGCACCTACGTTCTCATCGATTTATTATGAGCAGGTGGCTCTGTTGCACCCGCCCAACCGACTAGCCTCCGATGAAACTAAGAAATTTTGCCCAAGCATGTTCCACATGTCTCAAAGGACCATATATGAAAGATTCATCTGGCGCTCGTCCCTGTAGGGCGATAGACAGGGCCTGAGAGTCCCGAATATCTTCCCCGTGCAGTTTAAAGTCTATAACTCATGCTACAGGATCCAAAATCGGGAGTTCTTGGTCCCGTTGGAATAGGGGCACAGAATACTACCCTGTAGGAATGAAAACTTATATAGAGTACCCTGACATATTTTTTTGAAAATATAATAGTCCTTTCCACATTGAAATGGGCACCTACGTTCTCATCGATTTATTATGAGCAGGTGGCTCTATTGCACCCGCCCAACCGACTAGCCTCCGATGAAACTGAGGAATTTTTGCCCAAACAAGTTTCACATGTCTAGAAGGACCATACAGGAAAGATTCATCTGGCGCTGATCCATGCAGGGTGATAGACAGGGCCTAAGATCCCCGAATACCTTCCCCGTGTAGTTTAAAGGCTATAACTCATGCTACAGGATCCAAACTCGGGAGTTCTCGGTCCTGTTGGAATATGGGCACAGAATTCTACCCTGTAGGAATGAAAACTCAATAAGAGTACCTTGACATTTTTTTCTGAAAATATAATAGTCCTTACCACATTGAAATTGGCACCTACGTTCTCATCGATTTATTATGAGCAGGTGGCTCTGTTGCACCCGCACAACCGACTAGCCTCCGATGAAACTGAGAAATTTTTGCCCAAACATGTTCCACATGTCTAGAAGGACCATATAGGAAATATTCATCTGGTGCTCATCCCTGTAGGGCGATAGACAGGGCCTGAGATCACCGAATACCTTCCCCGTGCTGTTTAAAGGCTATAACTCATGCTACAGGATCCAAAATCGGGAGTTCTCGGTCCCGTTGGAATAGGGGCACAAAATACTATCCTGCAGGAATGAAAACTCATATAGAGTACCCTGACATATTTTTTGAAAATATAATAGTCCTTACCACATTGAAATGGGCACCTACGTTCTCATCGATTTATTATGAGCAGGTGGCTCTGTTGCACCCACCCGCCCAACCGACTTGCCTCCGATGAAACTGAGGATTTTTTGCCCAAACATGTTCCACATATAGAAATGATTCATCTGGCGCTCATCCCTGTAGGGCGATAGACAGGGCCTGAGAGCCCCGAATACCTTCCCCGTGCAGTTTAAAGGCTATAACTCATGCTACAGGATCCAAAATCGGGAGTTCTCGGTCCCGTTGGAATAGGGGCACAGAATACTACCTGTAGGAATGAAAACTCATATAGAGTACCTTGACATATTTTTTTAAAAATATAATAGTCCTTACCACATTGAAAATGGGCAGCTATGTTCTCATCGATTTATTATGAGCAGGTGGCTCTGTTGCACCCGCCCAACCAACTAGCCACCGATGAAACTGAGGAATTTTTGCCCAAACATGTTCCACATGTCAAGAAGGACCATATAGGAGAGATTCATCTGGCGCTCATCCCTGTAGGGTCAGAGACATGGCCTGAGAGCCCCGAATACCTTCCCCGTACAGTTTAAAGGCTATAACTCATGCTACAGGATCCAAAATCGGGAGTTCTCGGTCCGGTTGGAATAGGGGCACAGAATACTACCCTGTAGGAATGAAAACTCATATAGAGTACCCTGACATTTTTTTTGAAAATATAATAGTCCTTACCACATTGAAATGGGCACCTACGTTCTCATCGATTTATTTGAGCAGGTGGCTCTGTTGCACCCACCCGCCCAACCGACTTGCCTCCGATGAAACTGAGGATTTTTTGCCCGAACATGTTCCACATATAGAAATTATTCATCTGGCGCTCATCCCTGTAGGGCGATAGACAGGGCCTGAGAGCCCCGAATACCTTCCCCATGCAGTTTAAAGGCTATAACTCATGCTACAGGATCCAAAATCGGGAGTTCTCGGTCCGGTTGGAATAGGGGCACAGAATACTACCCTGTAGGAATGAAAACTCATATAGAATATGCTGACATATTTTTTTGAAAATATAATAGTCCTTACCACATTGAAATGGGTAGCTACGTTCTCATCGATTTATTATGAGCAGGTGGCTCTATTGCACCCGCCCAACCGACTAGCCTCCGATGAAACTGAGGAATTTTTGCCCAAACATATTCCACATGTGTAGAATGACCATATAGGAAAGATTCAACTGGCGCTCATCCCTGTAGTGCGATAGACAGGGCCTGAGAGACACGAATACCTTCCCCGTGCAGTTTAAAGGCTATAACTCATGCTACAGTATCCAAAATCGGGAGTTCTCGGTCCCGTTGGAATGGGGGCACAGAATACTACCCTGTAGGAATGAAAACTCATATAGAGTACCCTGACATATTATTTTGTAAATATAATAGTCCTTACCACATTGAAATGGGCACCTACGTTCTCATCGATTTATTATGAGCAGGTGGCTCTGTTGCACCCGCCCAACCGACTAGCCTCCGATGAAACTAAGGAATTTTTGCCCAAGCATGTTCCACATGTCTAGAAGGACCATATATGATAGATTCATCTGGCGCTCATCCCTGTAGGGCGATAGACAGGGCCTGAGAGCCCCGAATACCTTCCCCGTGCAGTTTAAAGTCTATAACTCATGCTACAGGATCCAAAATCGGGAGTACTCGGTCCCGTTGGAATAGAGGCACAAAATACTACCCTGTAGGAATGAAAACTCATATAGAGTACCCTGACATATTTTTTTGAAAATATAATAGTCCTTACCACATTGAAATGGGCACCTACGTTCTCATCGATTTATTATGAGCAGGTGGCTCTGTTGCACCCGCCCAACCGACTAGCCTCCGATGAAACTGAGGAATTTTTGCCCAAACAAGTTCCACATGTCTAGAAGGACCATATAGCAAAGATTCATCTGGCGCCCATCCATGCAGGGCGATAGACTGGGACTAAGAGCCCCGAATACCTTCCCCGTGTAGTTTAAAGGCTATAACTCATGCTACAGGATCCAAACTCGGGAGTTCTCGGTCCTGTTAGAATATGGGCACAGAATTCTACCCTATAGGAATGAAAACTCATTAAGAGTACCTTGACATTTTTTTCTGAAAATATAATAGTCCTTACCACATTGAAATTGGCACCTAAGTTCTCATCGATTTATTATGAGCAGGTGGCTCTGTTGCACCCGCCCAACCGACTAGCCTCCGATGAAACTGAGGAATTTTTGCCCAAACATGTTCCACATGTCTAGAAGGACCATATAGGAAATATTCATCTGGTGCTCATCCCTGTAGGGCGATAGACAGGGCCTGAGATCACCGAATACCTTCCCCGTGCTGTATAAAGGCTATAACTCATGCTACAGGATCCAAAATTGGGAGTTCTCGGTCCCGTTGGAATAGGGGCACAAAATACTACCCTGCAGGAATGAAAACTCATATGGAGTACCCTGACATATTTTTTGAAAATATAATAGTCCTTACCACATTGAAATGGGCACCTACGTTCTCATCGATTTATTATTAGCAGGTGGTTCTGTTGCACCCGCCCTACCGACTAGCCTCCGATGAAACTGAGGAATTTTTTCCCAAACATGTTCCACATGTCTAGAAGGACCATATAGGAAAGATTCATCTGGCGCCCATCCCTGTAGGGCGATAGACAGGGCCTGAGAGCCCCGAATACATTCCCCGTGCAGTTTAAAGGCTATAACTCATGCTACAGGATCCAAAATCGGGAGTTCTCGGTCCCGTTGGAATAGGGGCAGAGAATACTACCCTGTAGGAATGAAAACTCATATAAAGTACCGTGACATATTTTTTGAAAATATAATAGTCCTTACCACATTGAAATAGGCACCTACGTTCTCATCGATTTATTATGAGCAGGTGGCTCTGTTGCACCCGCCCTACCGACTAGCCTCCGATGAAACTGAGGAATTTTTGCCCAAACAAGTTCCACATGTCTAGAAGGACCATATAGGAAAGATTCATCTGGCGCTCATCCCTGTAGGGCGATAGACAGGGCCTTAGAGCCCCGAATACCTTCCCCGTGTAGTTTAAAGGCTATAACTCATGCTGCAGGATCCAAAATCGGGAGTTCTCGGTCCCGTTGGAATAGGGGCAGAGAATACTACCCTGTAGGAATGAAAAGTCATATAGAGTACCCTGACATATTTTTTTTGAAAATATAATAGCCCTTACCACATTGAAATGGGCACCTACGTTCTGATCGATTTATTGTAAGCAGGTGGCTCTGTTGCACCCCCCAACCGACTAGCCTCCGACGAAACTGAGGAATTTTTGCCCAAACATGTTCCATATGTCTAGAAGGACCATATAGGAAAGATTCATCTGGCGCTCATCCCTGTAGGGTGATAGACAGGGCCGTAGAGCCCCGAATACCTTCCCCGTGCAGTTTAAAGGCTATAACTCATGCTACAGAATCCAAAATCAGGAGTTCTCGGTCCCGTTGGAATAGGGGCAGAGAATACTACCCTGTAGGAATGAAAACTCATATAAAGTACCGTGACATATTTTTTTGAAAATATAATAGTCCTTACCACATTGAAATAGGCACCTACGTTCTCATCGATTTATTATGAGCAGGTGGCTCTGTTGCACCCGCCCTACCGACTAGCCTCCGATGAAACTGAGGAATTTTTGCCCAAACATGTTCCACATGTATAGAAGGACCATATAGGAAAGATTCATCTGGCGCTCATCCCTGTAGGGTGATAGACAAGGCCCGAGAGCCCCGAATACCTCCCCCGTGCAGTTTAAAGGCTATAACTCATGCTACAGGATCCAAAATCGGGAGTTCTCGGTCCCGTTGGAATAGGGGCACAGAATACAACCCTGTAGGAATGAAAACTCATGTAGAGTACCCTGACATATTTTTTTGAAAATATAATAGTCCTTACCACATTGAAATGAGCACCTACGTTCTCATCGATTTATTATGAGCAGGTGGCTCTGTTGCACCCGCCCAACCGACTAGCCTCCGATAAAACTGAGGAATTTTTGCCCAAACATGTTCCACATGTCTAGAAGGACCATATAGGAAAGATTCATCTGGCGCTCATCCCTGTAGGGCGATAGACAGGGCCTGAGAGCCCCGAATACCTTCCCCGTGCAGTTTAAAGGCTATAACTCATGCTACAGGATCCAAAATTGGTAGTTCTCGGTCCCGTTGGAATAGGGACACAAAATACTACCCTGTAGGAATGAAAACTCATATAGAGTACCGTGACATATTTTTTTGAAAATATAATAGTCCTTACCACATTGAAATGGGCACCTACGTTCTCATCGATTTATTATGAGCAGGTGGCTCTGTTGCACCTGTCCAACCGACTAGCCTCCGATGAAACTGAGGAATTTTTTCCCAAACATGTTCCACATGTCTAGAAGGACCATATAGGAAAGATTCATCTGGCGCCCATCCCTGTAGGGCGATAGACAGGGCCTGAGAGCCCCGAATACATTCCCCGTGCAGTTTAAAGGCTATAACTCATGCTACAGGATCCAAAATCGGGAGTTCTCGGTCCCGTTGGAATAGGGGCAGAGAATACTACCCTGTAGGAATGAAAACTCATATAGAGTACCCTGACATATTTTTTTTAAAATATAATAGTCCTTACCACATTGAAATGGGCACCTACGTTCTCATCGATTTATTATGAGCAGGTGGCTCTGTGGCACCCCCCCAACCAACTAGCCTCCGATGAAACTGAGGAATTTTTGCCCAAACATGTTCCATATGTCTAGAAGGACCATATAGGAAAGATTCATCTAGCGCTCATCCCTGTAGGGCGATAGACAGGGCCTTAGAGCCCCGAATACCTTCCGCGTGCAGTTTAAAGGCTATAACTCATGCTACAGGATCCAAAATCGGGAGTTCTCGGTTCTGTTGGAATAGGGGCACAGAATACTACCCTGTAGGAATGAAAACTCATGTAGAGTATGCTGACATATTTTATTGAAAATATAATAGTCCTTACCACATTGAAATGGGTAGCTACGTTCTCATCGATTTATTATGAGCAGGTGGCTCTATTGCACCCGCCCAACCGACTAGCCTCCGATGAAACTGAGGAATTTTTGCCCAAACATGTTCCATATGTCTAGAAGGACCATATTGGAAAGATTCATCTGACGCTCATCCCTGTAGGGCGATAGACAGGGCCTGAGAGACACGAATACCTTCCCCGTGCAGTTTAAAGGCTATAACTCATGCTACAGTATCCAAAATCGGGAGTTCTCTGTCCCGTTGGAATGGGGGCACAGAATACTACCCTGTAGGAATGAAAACTCATATAGAGTACCCTGACATATTTTTTTTGTAAATGTAATAGTCCTTACCACATTGAAATGGGCACCTACGTTCTCATCGATTTATTATGAGCAGGTGGCTCTGTTGCACCCGCCCAACCGACTAGCCTCCGATGAAACTAAGAAATTTTGCCCAAGCATGTTCCACATGTCTCAAAGGACCATATATGAAAGATTCATCTGGCGCTCGTCCCTGTAGGGCGATAGACAGGGCCTGAGAGTCCCGAATATCTTCCCCGTGCAGTTTAAAGTCTATAACTCATGCTACAGGATCCAAAATCGGGAGTTCTTGGTCCCGTTGGAATAGGGGCACAGAATACTACCCTGTAGGAATGAAAACTTATATAGAGTACCCTGACATATTTTTTTGAAAATATAATAGTCCTTTCCACATTGAAATGGGCACCTACGTTCTCATCGATTTATTATGAGCAGGTGGCTCTATTGCACCCGCCCAACCGACTAGCCTCCGATGAAACTGAGGAATTTTTGCCCAAACAAGTTTCACATGTCTAGAAGGACCATACAGGAAAGATTCATCTGGCGCTGATCCATGCAGGGTGATAGACAGGGCCTAAGATCCCCGAATACCTTCCCCGTGTAGTTTAAAGGCTATAACTCATGCTACAGGATCCAAACTCGGGAGTTCTCGGTCCTGTTGGAATATGGGCACAGAATTCTACCCTGTAGGAATGAAAACTCAATAAGAGTACCTTGACATTTTTTTCTGAAAATATAATAGTCCTTACCACATTGAAATTGGCACCTACGTTCTCATCGATTTATTATGAGCAGGTGGCTCTGTTGCACCCGCACAACCGACTAGCCTCCGATGAAACTGAGAAATTTTTGCCCAAACATGTTCCACATGTCTAGAAGGACCATATAGGAAATATTCATCTGGTGCTCATCCCTGTAGGGCGATAGACAGGGCCTGAGATCACCGAATACCTTCCCCGTGCTGTTTAAAGGCTATAACTCATGCTACAGGATCCAAAATCGGGAGTTCTCGGTCCCGTTGGAATAGGGGCACAAAATACTATCCTGCAGGAATGAAAACTCATATAGAGTACCCTGACATATTTTTTGAAAATATAATAGTCCTTACCACATTGAAATGGGCACCTACGTTCTCATCGATTTATTATGAGCAGGTGGCTCTGTTGCACCCACCCGCCCAACCGACTTGCCTCCGATGAAACTGAGGATTTTTTGCCCAAACATGTTCCACATATAGAAATGATTCATCTGGCGCTCATCCCTGTAGGGCGATAGACAGGGCCTGAGAGCCCCGAATACCTTCCCCGTGCAGTTTAAAGGCTATAACTCATGCTACAGGATCCAAAATCGGGAGTTCTCGGTCCCGTTGGAATAGGGGCACAGAATACTACCTGTAGGAATGAAAACTCATATAGAGTACCTTGACATATTTTTTTAAAATATAATAGTCCTTACCACATTGAAAATGGGCAGCTATGTTCTCATCGATTTATTATGAGCAGGTGGCTCTGTTGCACCCGCCCAACCAACTAGCCACCGATGAAACTGAGGAATTTTTGCCCAAACATGTTCCACATGTCAAGAAGGACCATATAGGAGAGATTCATCTGGCGCTCATCCCTGTAGGGTCAGAGACATGGCCTGAGAGCCCCGAATACCTTCCCCGTACAGTTTAAAGGCTATAACTCATGCTACAGGATCCAAAATCGGGAGTTCTCGGTCCGGTTGGAATAGGGGCACAGAATACTACCCTGTAGGAATGAAAACTCATATAGAGTACCCTGACATTTTTTTTGAAAATATAATAGTCCTTACCACATTGAAATGGGCACCTACGTTCTCATCGATTTATTTTGAGCAGGTGGCTCTGTTGCACCCACCCGCCCAACCGACTTGCCTCCGATGAAACTGAGGATTTTTTGCCCGAACATGTTCCACATATAGAAATTATTCATCTGGCGCTCATCCCTGTAGGGCGATAGACAGGGCCTGAGAGCCCCGAATACCTTCCCCATGCAGTTTAAAGGCTATAACTCATGCTACAGGATCCAAAATCGGGAGTTCTCGGTCCGGTTGGAATAGGGGCACAGAATACTACCCTGTAGGAATGAAAACTCATATAGAATATGCTGACATATTTTTTTGAAAATATAATAGTCCTTACCACATTGAAATGGGTAGCTACGTTCTCATCGATTTATTATGAGCAGGTGGCTCTATTGCACCCGCCCAACCGACTAGCCTCCGATGAAACTGAGGAATTTTTGCCCAAACATATTCCACATGTGTAGAATGACCATATAGGAAAGATTCAACTGGCGCTCATCCCTGTAGTGCGATAGACAGGGCCTGAGAGACACGAATACCTTCCCCGTGCAGTTTAAAGGCTATAACTCATGCTACAGTATCCAAAATCGGGAGTTCTCGGTCCCGTTGGAATGGGGGCACAGAATACTACCCTGTAGGAATGAAAACTCATATAGAGTACCCTGACATATTATTTTGTAAATATAATAGTCCTTACCACATTGAAATGGGCACCTACGTTCTCATCGATTTATTATGAGCAGGTGGCTCTGTTGCACCCGCCCAACCGACTAGCCTCCGATGAAACTAAGGAATTTTTGCCCAAGCATGTTCCACATGTCTAGAAGGACCATATATGATAGATTCATCTGGCGCTCATCCCTGTAGGGCGATAGACAGGGCCTGAGAGCCCCGAATACCTTCCCCGTGCAGTTTAAAGTCTATAACTCATGCTACAGGATCCAAAATCGGGAGTACTCGGTCCCGTTGGAATAGAGGCACAAAATACTACCCTGTAGGAATGAAAACTCATATAGAGTACCCTGACATATTTTTTTGAAAATATAATAGTCCTTACCACATTGAAATGGGCACCTACGTTCTCATCGATTTATTATGAGCAGGTGGCTCTGTTGCACCCGCCCAACCGACTAGCCTCCGATGAAACTGAGGAATTTTTGCCCAAACAAGTTCCACATGTCTAGAAGGACCATATAGCAAAGATTCATCTGGCGCCCATCCATGCAGGGCGATAGACTGGGACTAAGAGCCCCGAATACCTTCCCCGTGTAGTTTAAAGGCTATAACTCATGCTACAGGATCCAAACTCGGGAGTTCTCGGTCCTGTTAGAATATGGGCACAGAATTCTACCCTATAGGAATGAAAACTCATTAAGAGTACCTTGACATTTTTTTCTGAAAATATAATAGTCCTTACCACATTGAAATTGGCACCTAAGTTCTCATCGATTTATTATGAGCAGGTGGCTCTGTTGCACCCGCCCAACCGACTAGCCTCCGATGAAACTGAGGAATTTTTGCCCAAACATGTTCCACATGTCTAGAAGGACCATATAGGAAATATTCATCTGGTGCTCATCCCTGTAGGGCGATAGACAGGGCCTGAGATCACCGAATACCTTCCCCGTGCTGTATAAAGGCTATAACTCATGCTACAGGATCCAAAATTGGGAGTTCTCGGTCCCGTTGGAATAGGGGCACAAAATACTACCCTGCAGGAATGAAAACTCATATGGAGTACCCTGACATATTTTTTGAAAATATAATAGTCCTTACCACATTGAAATGGGCACCTACGTTCTCATCGATTTATTATTAGCAGGTGGCTCTGTTGCACCCACCCGCCCAACCGACTTGCCTCCGATGAAACTGAGGATTTTTTGCCCAAACATGTTCCACATATAGAAATGATTCATCTGGCGCTCATCCCTGTAGGGCGATAGACAGGGCATGAGAGCCCCGAATACCTTCCCCGTGCAGTTTAAAGGCTATAACTCATGCTACAGGATCCAAAATCGGGAGTTCTCGGTCCGGTTGGAATAGGGGCACAGAATACTACCCTGTAGGAATGAAAACTCATATAGAATATGCTGACATATTTTTTTGAAAATATAATAGTCCTTACCACATTGAAATGGGCAGCTACGTTCTCATCGATTTATTATGAGCAGGTGGCTCTATTGCACCCGCCCAACCGACTAGCCTCCGATGAAACTGAGGAATTTTTGCCCAAACATATTCCACATGTCTAGAAGGACCATATAGGAAAGATTCAACTGGCGCTCATCCCTGTAGGGCGATAGACAGGGCCTGAGAGACACGAATACCTTCCCCGTGCAGTTTAAATTCTATAACTCATGCTACTGTATCCAAAATCGGGAGTTCTCGGTCCCGTTGGAATGGGGGCACAGAATACTACCCTGTAGGAATGAAAACTCATATAGAGTACCCTGACATATTTTTTTGTATATATAATAGTCCTTACCACATTGAAATGGGCACCTACGTTCTCATCGATTTATTATGAGCAGGTGGCTCTGTTGCACCCGCCCAACCGACTAGCCTCCGATGAAACTGAGGAATTTTTGCCCAAACATGTTCCACATGTCTAGAAGGACCATATAGGAAAGATTCATCTGACGCTCATCCCTGTAGGGCGATAGACAGGGCCTGAGAGACACGAATACCTTCCCCGTGCAGTTTAAAGGCTATAACTCATGCTACAGTATCCAAAATCGGGAGTTCTCGGTCCCGTTGGAATGGGGGCACAGAATACTACCCTGTAGGAATGAAAACTCATATAGAGTACCCTGACATATTCTTTTGTAAATATAATAGTCCTTACCACATTGAAATGGGCACCTACGTTCTCATCGATTTATTATGAGCAGGTGGCTCTGTTGCACCCGCCCAACCGACTAGCCTCCGATGAAACTAAGGAATTTTTGCCCAAGCATGTTCCACATGTCTAGAAGGACCATATATGATAGATTCATCTGGCGCTCATCCCTGTAGGGCGATAGACAGGGCCTGAGAGCCCCGAATACCTTCCCCGTGCAGTTTAAAGTCTATAACTCATGCTACAGGATCCAAAATCGGGAGTACTCGGTCCCGTTGGAATAGAGGCACAGAATACTACCCTGTAGGAATGAAAACTCATATAGAGTACCCTGACATATTTTTTTGAAAATATAATAGTCCTTACCACATTGAAATGGGCAACAACGTTCTCATCGATTTATTATGAGCAGGTGGCTCTGCTGCACCCGCCCAACCGACTAGCGTCCGATGAAACTGAGGAATTTTTGCCCAAGCATGTTCCACATGTCCAGAAGGACCATATAGGAAAGGTTCATCTCGCGCTCATCCCTGTAGGGCGATAGACAGGGCCTGAGAGCCACGAATACCTTCCCTGTATAGTTTAAAGGCTATAATTCATGCTACAGGATCCAAAATCGGGAGTTCTCGGTCCCGTTGGAATAGGGGCACAGAATACTACCCTGCAGGAATGAAAACTCATATAGAGTACCATGTCATATTTTTTTGTAAATATAATAGTCCTCACCACATTGAAATGGGCACCTACGTTCTCATCGATTTATTATGAGCAGGTGGCTCTGTTGCACCCGCCCAACCGACTAGCCTCCGATGAAACTGATTAATTTTTGACCAAACATGTTCCACATGTCTAGAAGGACCATATAGGAAAGATTCATCTGGCGCTCATCCCTGTAGGCGATAGACAGGGCCTGAGAGCCCCGAATACCTTCCCTGTGCAGTTTAAAGTCTATCACTCATGCTACAGGATCCAAAATCGGGAGTTCTCGGTTCCGTTGGAATAGGGGCACAGAATACTACCCTGTAGGAATCAAAACTCATAAAGAGTATGCTGACATATTTTTTTGAAAATATAATAGTCCTTACCACATTGAAATGGGCAGCTACGTTCTCATCGATTTATTATGAGCAGGTCGCTCTGTTGCACCCGCCCAACCGACTAGCCTCCGATGAAACTGAGGAATTTTTGCCCAAACATGTTCCACATGTTAAGAAGGACCATATAGGAGAGATTCATCTAGCGCTCATCCCTGTAGGGCGACAAACATGGCCTGAGAGCCCCGAATACCTTCCCCATGCAGTTTAATGGCGATAACTCATGCTACAGGATCCAAAATCGGGAGTTCTCGGTCCCTTTGGAATAGGGGAACAGAATACTACACTATAGGAATCAAAACTCATATAGAGTATGCTGACATATTTTTTTGAAAATATAATAGTCCTTACCACATTGAAATGGGCAGCTACGTTCTCATCGATTTATTATGAGCAGGTGGATGTGTTGCACCCGTCCAACCGACTACCATCCGATGAAACTGAGGAATTTTTGCACAAACATGTTCCACATGTCAAGAAGGACCATATAGGAGAGATTCATCTGGCGCTCATCCCTGTAGGGCGATAGAACATGGCCTGAGAGCCCCGAATACCTTCCCCGTCCAGTTTAGAGGCGATAACTCATGCTACAGGATCCAAAATCGGGAGTTCTCGGTCCCGTTGGAATGGGGGCACAGAATACTACCCTGTAGGAATGAAAACTCATATAGAGTACCCTGACATATTTTTTTGTAAATATAATAGTCCTTACCACATTGAAATGGGCACCTACGTTCTCATCGATTTATTATGAGCAGGTGGCTCTGTTGCACCCGCCCAACCGACTAGCCTCCGATGAAACTGAGGAATTTTTGCCCAAACATGTTCCACATGTCTAGAAGGACCATATAGGAAAGATTCATCTGACGCTCATCCCTGTAGGGCGATAGACAGGGCCTGAGAGACACGAATACCTTCCCCGTGCAGTTTAAAGGCTATAACTCATGCTACAGTATCCAAAATCGGGAGTTCTCGGTCCCGTTGGAATGGGGGCACAGAATACTACCATGTAGGAATGAAAACTCATATAGAGTACCCTGACATATTTTTTGTAAATATAATAGTCCTTACCACATTGAAATGGGCACCTACGTTCTCATCGATTTATTATGAGCAGGTGGCTCTGTTGCACCCGCCCAACCGACTAGCCTCCGACGAAACTGAGAAATTTTTGCAAAAGCATGTTCCACATGTCTAGAAGGACCATGTAGGAAAGATTCATCTGGCGCTCATCCCTGTAGGGCGATAGACAGGGCCTGAGAGCCCCGAATACCTTCCCTGTGCCGTTTAAAGTCTATAACTCATGCTACAGGATCCAAAATCGGGAGTTCTCGGTCCCGTTGGAATAGGGGCACAGAATACTACCCTGTAGGAATGAAAACTCATATAGAGTATGCTGACATATTTTTTTGAAAATATAATAGTCCTTACCACATTGAAATGGGCAGCTACGTTCTCATCGATTTATTATGAGCAGGTCGCTCTATTGCACCCGCGCAACCGACTAGCCTCCGATGAAACTGAGGAATTTTTGCCCAAACATGTTCCACATGTCTAGAAGGACCATATAGGAAAGATTCATCTGACGGTCATGTAGGGCGATAGACAGGGCCTGAGAGACACGAATACCTTCCCCGTGCAGTTTAGAGGCTATAACTCATGCTACAGTATCCAAAATCGGGAGTTCTCGGTCCCGTTGGAATAGGGGCACAGAATACTACCCTGTAGAAATGAAAACTCATAAAGAGTATGCTGACATATTTTTTTGAAAATATAATAGTCCTTACCACATTGAAATGGGCAGCTACGTTCTCATCGATTTATTATGAGCAGGTGGCTCTGTTGCACCCGCCCAACCGACTAGCATCCGATGAAACTGAGGAATTTTTGCCCAAACATGTTCCACATGGCTAGAAGGACCATATAGGAAAGATTCATCTGATACTCATCCCTGTAGGGCGATAGACAGGGCCTGAGAGATACGAATACCTTCCCCGTGCAGTTTAAAGGCTATAACTCATGCTACAGTATCCAAAATCGGGAGTTTCAGAATACGACCCTGTAGGAATGAAAACTCATATAGAGTACCCTGACATATTTTTTTGTAAATATAATAGTCCTTACCACATTGAAATGGGCACCTACGTTCTCATCGATTTATTATGAGCAGGTGGCTCTGGTGCACCAGCCCAACTGACTAGCCTCCGAAGAAACTAAGGAATTTTTGCCCAAGCATGTTCCACATGTCTAGAAGGACCATATATGAAAGATTCATCTGGCGCTCATCCCTGTAGGGCGATAGACAGGGCCTGAGAGCCCCAAATACCTTCCCCGTGCAGTTTAAAGTCTATAACTCATGCTACTGGATCCAAAATCGGGAGTTCTCGGTCCCGTTGGAATGGGGGCACAGAATACTACCCTGTAGGAATGAAAACTCATATAGAGTACCCTGACATATTTTTTTGTAAATATAATAGTCCTTGCCACATTGAAATGGGCACCTACGTTCTCATCGATTTATTATGAGCAGGTGGCTCTGTTGCACCCGCCCAACCAACTAGCCTCCGATGAAAATGAGGAATTTTTGCCCAAACATGTTCCACATGTCTAGAAGGACCATATAGGAAAGATTCATCTGGCGCTCATCCTTGTAGGGCGATAGACAGGGCCTGAGAGCCCCGAATACCTTCCCTGTGCAGTTTAAAGTCTATAACTCATGCTACAGGATCCAAAACCGGGAGTTCTCAGTTCCGTTGGAATAGGGGCACAGAATACTACCCTGTAGGAATCAAAACACATATAGAGTATGCTGACATATTTTTTTGAAAATATAATAGTCCTTACCACATTGAAATGGGCACCTACGTTCTCATCGATTTATTATGAGCAGGTGGCTCTGTTGCACCCGCCCAACCGACTAGCCTCCGACGAAACTGAGGAATTTTTGCAAAAGCATGTTCCACATGTCTAGAAGGACCATGTAGGAAAGATTCGTCTGGCGCTCATCCCTGTAGGGCGATAGACAGGGCCTGAGAGCCACGAATACCTTCCCTGTATATATTAAAGGCTATAATTCATGCTACAGGATCCAAAATCTGGAGTTCTCGGTCCCGTTGGAATAGGGGCACAGAATACTACCCTGCAGGAATGAAAACTCATATAGAGTACCCTGTCATATTTTTTGTAAATATAATAGTCCTTACCACATTGAAATGGGCACCTACGTTCTCATCGATTTATTATGAGCAGGTGGCTCTGTTGCATCCGCCCAACCGACTAGCCTCCGATGAAACTGAGGAATTTTTGACCAAACATGTTCCACTTGTCTATAAGGACCATATAGGAAAGATTCATCTGGCGCTCATCCCTGTAGGGCGATAGACAGGGCCTGAGAGCCCCGAATACCTTCCCTGTGCAGATTAAAGTCTATAACTCATGCTACAGGATCCAAAATCGGGAGTTCTCGGTTCCGTTGGAATAGGGGCACAGAATACTACCCTGTAGGAATCAAAACTCATATAGTGTATGCTGACATATTTTTTTGAAAATATAATAGTCCTTACCACATTGAAATGGGCAGCTACGTTCTCATCGATTTATTATGAGCAGGTGGCTCTATTGCACCCGCCCAACCGACTAGCCTCCGATGAAACTGAGGAATTTTTGCCCAAACATGTTCCACATGTCTAGAAGGACCATATAGGAAAGATTCATCTGACGCTCATGTAGGGCGATAGACAGGGCCTGAGAGACACGAATACCTTCCCCGTGCAGTTTAAGGGCTATAACTCATGCTACAGTATCCAAAATCGGGAGTTCTCGGTCCCGTTGGAATGGGGGCACAGAATACTACCCTGTAGGAATGAAAACTCATATAGAGTACCCTGACATATTTTTTTTGTAAATATAATAGTCCTTGCCACATTGAAATGGGCACCTACGTTCTCATCGATTTATTATGAGCAGGTGGCTCTGTTGCACCCGCCCAACCGACTAGCCTCCGATGAAACTGAGGAATTTTTGCCCAAACATGTTCCACATGTCTAGAAGGACCATATAGGAAAGATTCATCTGACGCTCATCCCTGTATGGCGATAGAGAGGGCCTGAGAGACACGAATACCTTCCCCGTGCAGTTTAAAGGCAATAACTCATGCTACAGTATCCAAAATCGGGAGTTCTCGGTCCCGTTGGAATGGGGGCACAGAATACTACCATGTAGGAATGAAAACTCATATAGAGTACCCTGACATATTTTTTTGTAAATATAATAGTCCTTACCACATTGAAATGGGCACCTACGTTCTCATCGATTTATTATGAGCAGGTGGCTCTGTTGCACCCGCCCAACCGACTAGCCTCCGACGAAACTGAGGAATTTTTGCAAAAGCATGTTCCACATGTCTAGAAGGACCATGTAGGAAAGATTCATCTGGCGCTCATCCCTGTAGCGCGATAGACAGGGCCTGAGAGCCCCGAATACCTTCCCTGTGCCGTTTAAAGTCTATAACTCATGCTACAGGATCCAAAATCGGGAGTTCTCGGTCCCGTTGGAATAGGGGCACAGAATACTACCCTGTAGGAATGAAAACTCATATAGAGTATGCTGACATATTTTTTTGAAAATATAATAGTCCTTACCACATTGAAATGGGCAGCTACGTTCTCATCGATTTATTATGAGCAGGTCGCTCTATTGCACCCGCCCAACCGACTAGCCTCCAATGAAACTGAGGAATTTTTGCCCAAACATGTTCCACATGTCTAGAAGGACCATATAGGAAAGATTCATCTGACGCTCATGTAGGGCGATAGACAGGGCCTGAGAGACACGAATACCTTCCCCGTGCAGTTTAAAGGCTATAACTCATGCTACAGTATCCAAAATCGGGAGTTTCAGAATACTACCCTGTAGGAATGAAAACTCATATAGAGTACCCTGACATATTTTTTTGTAAATATAATAGTTCTTACCACATTGAAATGGGCACCTACGTTCTCATCGATTTATTATGAGCAGGTGGCTCTGTTGCACCCGCCCAACCGACTAGCCCCGATGAAACTAAGGAATTTTTGCCCAAGCATGTTCCACATGTCTAGAAGGACCATATATGAAAGATTCATCTGGCGCTCATCCCTGTGGGGCGATAGACAGGGCCTGAGAGCCCCGAATACCTTCGCCGTGCAGTTTAAATTCTATAACTCATGCTACTGGATCCAAAATCGGGAGTTCTCGGTCCCGTTGGAATGGGGGCACAGAATACTACCCTGTAGGAATGAAAACTCATAGAGTACCCTGACATATTTTTTTGTAAATATAATAGTCCTTACCACATTGAAATGGGCACCTACGTTCTCATCGATTTATTATGAGCAGGTGGCTCTTTTGCACCAGCCCAACTGACTAGCCTCCGAAGAAACTAAGGAATTTTTGCCCAAGCATGTTCCACATGTCTAGAAGGACCATATATGAAAGATTCATCTGGCGCTCATCCCTGTAGGGCGATAGACAGGGCCTGAGAGCCCCGAATACCTTCCCCGTGCAGTTTAAAGTCTATAACTCATGCTACTGGATCCAAAATCGGGAGTTCTCGGTCCCGTTGGAATGGGGGCACAGAATACTACCCTGTAGGAATGAAAACTCATATAGAGTACCCTGACATATTTTTTTGTAAATATAATAGTCCTTGCCACATTGAAATGGGCACCTACGTTCTCATCGATTTATTATGAGCAGGTGGCTCTGTTGCACCCGCCCAACCAACTAGCCTCCGATGAAAATGAGGAATTTTTGCCCAAACATGTTCCACATGTCTAGAAGGACCATATAGGAAAGATTCATCTGGCGCTCATCCTTGTAGGGCGATAGACAGGGCCTGAGAGCCCCGAATACCTTCCCTGTGCAGTTTAAAGTCTATAACTCATGCTACAGGATCCAAAACCGGGAGTTCTCGGTTCCGTTGGAATAGGGGCACAGAATACTACCCTGTAGGAATCAAAACACATATAGAGTATGCTGACATATTTTTTTGAAAATATAATAGTCCTTACCACATTGAAATGGGCACCTACGTTCTCATCGATTTATTATGAGCAGGTGGCTCTGTTGCACCCGCCCAACCGACTAGCCTCCGACGAAACTGAGGAATTTTTGCAAAAGCATGTTCCACATGTCTAGAAGGACCATGTAGGAAAGATTCGTCTGGCGCTCATCCCTGTAGGGCGATAGACAGGGCCTGAGAGCCACGAATACCTTCCCTGTATATATTAAAGGCTATAATTCATGCTACAGGATCCAAAATCGGGAGTTCTCGGTCCCGTTGGAATAGGGGCACAGAATACTACCCTGCAGGAATGAAAACTCATATAGAGTACCCTGTCATATTTTTGTAAATATAATAGTCCTTACCAGATTGAAATGGGCACCTACGTTCTCATCGATTTATTATGAGCAGGTGGCTCTGTTGCATCCGCCCAACCGACTAGCCTCCGATGAAACTGAGGAATTTTTGACCAAACATGTTCCACATGTCTAGAAGGACCATATAGGAAAGATTCATCTGGCGCTCATCCTGTAGGGCGATAGACAGGGCCTGAGAGCCCCGAATACCTTCCCTGTGCAGATTAAAGTCTATAACTCATGCTACAGGATCCAAAATCGGGAGTTCTCGGTTCCGTTGGAATAGGGGCACAGAATACTACCCTGTAGGAATCAAAACTCATATAGTAGTATGCTGACATATTTTTTTGAAAATATAATAGTCCTTACCACATTGAAATGGGCAGCTACGTTCTCATCGATTATTATGAGCAGGTGGCTCTATTGCACCCGCCCAACCGACTAGCCTCCGATGAAACTGAGGAATTTTTGCCCAAACATGTTCCACATGTCTAGAAGGACCATATAGGAAAGATTCATCTGAGCGCATCCTGTAGGGCGATAGACAGGGCCTGAGAGACCACGAATAC
Source organism: Panicum virgatum (assembly GCF_016808335.1). Classification (NCBI taxonomy): domain Eukaryota; kingdom Viridiplantae; phylum Streptophyta; class Magnoliopsida; order Poales; family Poaceae; genus Panicum; species Panicum virgatum. Next base: position 35,868 of record NW_024376619.1, read on the forward strand.
CTTCCCCGTGCAGTTTAAGGGCTATAACTCATGCTACAGTATCCAAAATCGGGAGTTCTCGGTCCCGTTGGAATAGGGGGCACAGAATACTACCCTGTAGGAATGAAAACTCATATAGAGTACCCTGACATATTTTTTTGTAAATATAATAGTCCTTACCACATTGAAATGGGCACCTACGTTCTCATCGATTTATTATGAGCAGGTGGCTCTGTTGCACCCGCCCAACCGAACTAGCCTCCGATGAAACTGAGGAATTTTTGCCCAAACATGTTCCACATGTCTAGAAGGACCATATAGGAAAGATTCATCTGGCGCTCATCCCTGTAGGGGCGATAGACAGGGCCTGAGAGACACGAATACCTTCCCCGTGCAGTTTAAAGGCTATAACTCATGCTACAGTATCCAAAATCGGGAGTTCTCGGTTCCCGTTGGAATAGGGGCAAGAATACTACCCTGTAGGAATGAAAACTCATATAGAGTACCCTGACATATTTTTTTGTAAAATATAATAGTCCTTACCACATTGAAATGGGCACCTACGTTCTCATCGATTTATTATGAGCAGGTGGCCTGTTGCACCCGCCCAACCGACTAGCCTCCGACTGAAACTGAGGAATTTTTGCCCAAAGCATGTTCCACATGTCTAGAAGGACCATATAGGAAAGATTCATCTGGCGCTCATCCCTGTAGGGCGATAGACAGGGCCTGAGAGCCCCGAATACCTTCCCCTGTGCAGTTTAAAGTCTATAACTCATGCTACAGGATCCAAATCGGGAGTTCTCGGTCCCGTTGGAATAGGGGGCACAGAATACTACCCTGTAGGAATGAAAACTCATATAGAGTACCCTGACATATTTTTTTGTAAATATAATAGTCCTTACCACATTGAAATGGGCACCTACGTTCTCATCGATTTATTATGAGCAGGTCGGCTCTGTTGCACCCGCCCAACCGACTAGCCTCCGATGAAATGAGGAATTTTTGCACAAGCATGTTCCACATGTCTAGAAGGACCATATAGGAAAGATTCATCTGCGCTCATCCCTGTAGGGCGATAGACAGGGCCTGAGAGCCCCGAATACCTTCCCGTGCAGTTTAAAGTCTATAACTCATGCTACAGGATCCAAAATCGGGAGTTCTCGGTCCCGTTGGAATAGGGGCACAGAATACTACCCTGTAGGAATGAAAACTCATATAGAGTACTGACATATTTTTTTGAAATATAATAGTCCTTACCACATTGAAATGGGCAGCTACGTTCTCATCGATTTATTATGAGCAGGTGGCTCTATTGCACACCCCCAACCGACTAGCCTCCGATGAAACTGAGGAATTTTTGCCCAAACATGTTCCACATGTCTAGAAGGACCATATAGGAAAGATTCATCTGACGCTCATCCTGTAGGGCGATAGACAGGGCCGAGCCGAATACCTTCCCCGTGCAGTTTAAAGGCTATAACTCATGCTACAGGATCCAAAATCGGGAGTTTCAAATACT